>NC_141695.1:8159509-8417009 GCF_964263255.1 Lissotriton vulgaris
CCTCTATCTCTCTGTACCTGTCATTCCCTACTCCCTTCCTATATCTCTCTGTGCCTATCTGTCTCTCTCTTCCTCCCTCCCTCCATCTCTCTGTATTGTCTCTCCCTCTTCCCTCCCTCCATCTCTCTGTACCTGTCTCTTCCTTTATATTTCTGTTCCTGTCTGTCCCTCCTCCCTCCCTCCATCTCTCTGTACCTGTCTCTCCCTCCTTCCACCCTCTATTTCCCAGTACCTGTCTCTCCCTCCCTCTTCCCTCCCTCTATCTCTCTGTACCTGTCTCTCCCTCTTTCCACCCTCTATTTCTCTGTACCTGTCTCTCCCTCCTCTTTCCCTCTATCTCGTTGTCCCTGTCTACCCCTCCCCCCTCCCTTTGTCTCTCTGTACCTGTCTGTCCCTCGCTCTCTCTGTCTCTCTGTACCTGCGTCCCCCTCCTCCCTCCCTGGATCCTCTCTGTACCTGTCTCTCCCTCTTTCCACCCTCTATTTCTCTGTACCTGTCTCTCTCTCCCTCCCTCGTCTCTTTGTGCCTTTCCCTACCTCCCTCCTTCCCTCCTTCCATCTCTCTGTACCTGTCTCTCGCCCCTCCCTCCATTCATCTCTCCGTACCTGTCTCTCTCCCCCCTCTCTCTGCCTCTCTGTACCTGTCTCTCCCTCTATCTCTCTGACCTTGCCTCCCCCTCCCTCTCTCTCTCTGTACCTGTCTTTCCCTCCTCTGTACCAGTTTCCCAGGACAACCTCCATGACAGACAAGGACGACTCCCTGGACAGAGCTGCCCCAGGGTGAGGAATGAGCCTGGAACAGAAGATTCCTCTCCATGGAGAGATTTCCAGCCTCATCTGAGACAGACTCTGTGCCTCCACAGAGGTGAGAGAAATGTACCTTTTAACTTTCTACACACACATTTGTTTTTGAAAAAATATACATGTTGTTCTGGATATTTACATGTTAAATACAAGACTGGCACAGAACACTATTTGTTTTGAATGTACTTTTTGCAGGTCACTGCCTTTCATACATTCAAAACCACCTGTGCTCCTGGACATCCCTGAACAAATACTCTGCATATACTTCAGGTTTACCATTGCTGGCCCTTTTTGTAAACACTCACATCCATTAGATGGACACAGGATAAACAAAATTAGAATAGAAGGAATATAGTAATTATCTGTCACTATGTAAACTATACACCGTACTATCACACTATAGTTAGGGTTGTCTGGCAAGCGAGCTAGAAGGAGTGTGTTTGGAGGTGCGCCACTTACAATATTTTGAAAGAGTTTGATTATTTTTATTTGAACTGTATTTCTAATTGTGCAATTTGATTAATTTGTATAGGGAAAATAAAGATTCCCTAACAATAACTAAGCTTTAACGTTTGTTTTTGTTTTTCTTGAAATTTCAATGATATTTCAACATTTTTAATGAAATGTGTTTCAAATCATAGAGTCTATTAGAATACTTGTGACAAGCAGGGACCCTCTCCTCTAGTCAGGATAAGGGGATCACCCTCTAAAATAACCCCTGCTCACCCTCTAGGTAGTGTGGAGCGAGCAGACAAGGCTTATCTCAGAAGCGTTTACAGGTTAAGCATTTGTGAACACATACAGTAACTCAATGACAACACCACAAAAGGGATACCACACTAGGATTTGTATAAAAATAAATCTTCTTTATATAAAGGCTTAGCACAAGACCCATTTAACGTTTTAAAATGAGGCCACAATACTATCTTAGGAAAAGTGTTCTTGGCTATAAAAATGCGTATCTTGAACAGGCTGTGCGAGTCACATTTCCTCAGTTCGACTTGTGCGGTGATGAAATAAACAACAAAGTCTCATGCACGCAGTGGACGCGTCTTGTCCGATGCGCTGCACACAAGGTGCAAGTTGTACACAGTACCTGAGAAATGCGTCCGACGTGGACAAAGAGCTGGCAGTCGTGAAGGCCAACCAGGGACGATGTCGGCGGCTCTCCGAGGTGAGTCCGGCTCGTTGCAAGCGTCTCACGGCGAGGCGTCGGCGCGGGACTCTGGGGAGAGATGCGGACGGTCTGGGTCTCTTGAAGCGTTCATTGTGATAGGCATTCACTGCGCTAGGGGTCCTCTGCGCTAGGCGATCGTCGGGCCATACCTTCAGTAGCGAGGGGGGCTGCTGTCCTAGATGCTTGACAGTGCGGCATGAGGCGGCCAGTAAGTGGCATACGGGCTGGGCTCCGAAGTGTGGGCGGTCTCTGGGATCAGGAGCGCGGTGCGAGGGGGCCGGTACGCTTCGAGCTTCCGGGCCGTTTTCCACCTGGCGATGCTCTCCGATCCTGACTTCCAGCGGTGGGGGTGGCGATGCGAGCAGTGCGGCTCAAAGGGGGGAGGAGGAAGCAGAGTGCGTGTGGCCCTGGCGGGACGGTGCGAACGCGGCTTGAACAGAGCGGAATCACACGGTTCGGGGCGGCCAGGCATGGGCTTCACAACAGATGGGGGGACGAGGCACACTGAGACCGCGGCTCCAGCAGCAAGGAAGATTGTGCAAAGTCCAGCAGTGAAAGCAGTGAAAGCAGGAGGAGTCCAATAGTCCTGGGACTCCGTTCAGGGGGCAAGACCACCCACAAGCCCTTAGAGATAGTTGAAGTACAAGCAGAATAAAGTCTCTTCAGTCTTTTCCTCTCCTTTCACAGCAAGGCAACCACTGCAGGCCAATACCCCAGGTCAGGGACAGTACTCCTCCTTGCAGCTTTCCCAGTTCCTTCTTGTCGGGCAGAGGTTCTTCTTGGTTCAAGCAGGATCTAATTTCCTAGGAGCAGGGCTCCAATATTTATACTACAAATCTTTTGTTCTTTGAGGCCAGGGGGCCTTTGCCTAGTTCAGTCCAGTTCTTGAGCACTTTGTTAACATGAGGCTTCCTTCTTCTTCCAGGGTGCAGGGAAGAGACATCAGACGCTCCACAGGGGGTGGAGCCAGCATTGTGGTGGCAGAGCACAGCCCTATTCAGAGTCAAGGGGCACTCCTCCCACCCACCCTGGTGTAATCTTCCTATTCACCACCTGGCTGCCCAGCCGGTCTCCTGGATTTCTCCAGCCCTGTCACACACAGAAGCCAGACAGCAGATACACATCCTAGCAGAGGCGGGCTGAAAAGGTTAGGCAAGCAAATACCAACTTTTTAAAAGTGGTATTTGCAAACACAGAACATTAAAATAAACTTTACTAAAAGATGTATTTTATTATCCTGAGTTCAGGCATTCTAAACTCGAATTTCTATGATGTTCCCTGAGTCTGTTAGGATCATAGGATGTAACAATTCTAACTGTCCATTCTGGCCAATGAGAACAGGTAGCCTTGCAATAGTGAAAAACGAAATTGGCTGTAATTCACTATTAGGACATGCCACACACATCAAGGCTTGTCCTACCTTATGCTTACAATGCACCCTGCCCTTGGACCTACCATAGGGGTGACTAATATGAAGATAAGGGAAGGTTTGGGACTGGCAAGTGGGTGCACTTGACCAGTCAGCATGACAGTACCTGACTGCACGCAGGTTCTGCAATGGCAGACCGTAGACTCATTTTACAAGGCTGCTTCTGTGGGTGGCACAACCAGTGCTGCAAGCCCACTAGCAGCATTTGGATTTACAAGCCCTGGGCACTCCTGGTGCACTTTACTGGGGTCTGACAGTAAACAAAATAAGTCAATCATGGAATCCAATCAATGTATACACTTTATACAGGGAGCACTTGCACTGTGGCACTGATTGACAGTGGCACAGTGCTGTGAGTGGCTAACACCAGCAAAACACATGAGGCAACAGCAACAAAAATGGAAGGGAGACCCACGCTAATTGTGCCAGGTCTAACAAAGTCCAATCTCATCGAGAGGAGTGTTGTTACATAAAGGGTCGTATCATACAGAGAAGGGACGTGTACACAATGTAGTGTTTTAGAGTGGAGTATTGTAGAGTGTAAAACAGTAGAGTAGAGTGGGATAGATTACAATGAATTAAAGTATGATAGAGTGGAGTTGTGCCTCGTACAGTTGAGTGGCTCGTATATACTAGTTCAGTGGCGTAGTGTACAGGCATACATTTTAGTGACTTGTCATACAGTACAGTGGACTAGTGTGTAGTAAAGCTTTGTAAAGTCTCATAGAGTGTTGTACAGTGGAGTGTTGTTGGATAGAGTTGAGTATAGAGTTGCAAAGTGGACTTTATGTAGTTAAATTGGAGAACAGTGTCGAAGGGTGGCATACAGTGTAGTAGAGTTTTGTAGATTACAGATGAAAAGAGTGAAGGAGAGTATGGTAGAGTTCAGCAATGTAGAGAGGAGCGTTGAACAGTGGCGTAGAGTGCTTAGATTATCGTAAAGTGTAGTCAACTGGAGTTGTGTAGGATAGACTGGATTGAAGTGTAGTGTTATGTTGTAGAGTGGTGTGGAGTAGAGTAAAGTGGTTGTCGTAGCTTAGCATGTAGTAAAGTCTCAGAGAGTGGGGTGGTATGGCATACGGTGGAGTGAACTGTCTTTTGTTACCCTGTTTGAAAGTGTCATACAGTGGAGTATTGTGTAGTGGCACAGAGTAAATTAGAGTGTTGTGGAGTGGAGAGGAGTAAAGTGTGCTGCAGTGCGGTAGAGGGGAATGGCATTAAGTGTGATAGAGTTGATTGTCATAGAGCTTTCTAGAATGGATTAGTGTAGAGTAGTGTAGAGTAGTGTAGAGCAGAGCGGTGGAATACTGTAGAATAGTGTGGAGAAGTATGTGATAGATTTGAGTAGAGTAAAGTGAGGAGGAGTGATACAGAGAGAGTTGTGTAGAGTGTGGTCGAGTATAGTAATGGGTTGTTTAGCAGCATAAAGTGATATAGAGTAGAGTAAAGTGTTGTAGAGTGGAGTGCCACAGAGTGGATTACTGTTTGGTACAGTGGAGTGGCATAGACTTTCATTGAGTGTCATAGAGTGTGGTAGAGTGGAGTAGATTTGAGTAGTGTGGAGTGGAGTTGGGTGAAGTGGAGTAGCATATACTGGAATAGCATACAGTGGAGTACAAAGGAGTGGAATACAGTGAAATAGCATTGAGTTCAGCACGCTACATTGGAGTGGCGTACAATGGAGTGGCATAGTTTGGAGTCTGGTAGAGTGAAATAGCAAACAGTCGAGTGACATTAAGTATAGTGGCGTCCAATGGAATAGCATAGAATGGAGTATTGTAGAGTAGAGTGGTGTACATTGAAATGGCTCAGAGTGGAGTAGCACATGGTTGAGTGGAAAACAATGTAATAGAGTACTCTGGAGTGTTGTACAGTGTTGTAGCATACAGTGGAATACATTTCAGTTTAGTGGTGTACACTGGAGTGGCATGTAAATGTAAATTGATACTTGTATTGCGCACTACTCACCCGCAAGGGTCTCAAGGTGCTTGTACGAATACCGCTGTGGAACCCATCCATGCTTTCCCTGTGAGGGGTCCACTCCTGGGCACCCCCAAGGTGGAGGCCAGGCATCCTTAGCATTGTGGGGGCCGTTGTGGAGATTAAGCAAGCTATTGCCCAGAGTTGCAGAGTGGGACTCCATGATTGGAATAGGCACCGAGGCGAGAATTATCAGGTCCGTGGAATTTTTGAGCCCAAGACCCGCCGAGGCGGGGAATTGAACCCTGGTCCCAGGCTAGACCTCTGCATCAGTGTCTGCCGCTCTAACCATTGAGCCACACTTCTCCGCGTAGAGTGGAATACCGTTTACTAGGGTAGCACAGTAGAGTGGCATACAGTGTAGTGAAATAGAGTGGAGAGGCGTGGAGTGCGGTCAAATTGAATACCATATAGTCGACTGGCGTAGAGTGTAGCTGCATACAGTGTGACAGCGTAGAGTTGAGGGGGGTAGAGAGTACAACGGCATAGAGTGGAATAGCATAGAGCTGAGTACAGTGAAGGGTACAGAGTGGAATAGCTTACAGTGTAGTACGGTACAGTGGAGTGGCATACAAGGAATATATATATACATATATATTAATTTATTTTTGGTACTGAGGTACTTCCAAAGTAGTATTGCTGTACTTCATGAAGGCTTTTCCAAATATGTAGAAATCTAATACTTACTTTGATTGATGGCCCAAACCCACGACACAGTGCCAGGTATAGTTTACCCGTATATGAGCTTACATATCATATCACTCATGAAATGTTTAATGGCATCATTGTTGACATCACTGATTACATGTAAATATTAACAGTGATGTCATTAATCATGTCAAGTCAAGTCAATAAATTTATATAGCGCGCTACATACCCAGAGGGTCACAAGGCGCTTGAGATGGGGTGGGGAATTACTTCTCGAATATCCAGGTTTTAAGCTGCTTTCTGAATGCTAGGTGGTTTTGAGTGAGGCGAAGGTGCATGGGAAGTGAGTTCCAGGTTTTTGCCGCTAGGTAGGAGAATGATCTTCCTCCCATGGTGGTTTTGTTGACGCGGGGAACAGTAGCGAGGGCTTGGTTGGAAGAGCGCAGCTGGCGGGAGGGGGTGTAGAAGGAAAGACGTGAATTGAGGCATTCGGGTCCAAGTTCGTAGAGAGCTTTGTGTGCGTGGGTGAGGAGGCGGAAAGTTATTCTCTTATTGACGGGGAGCCAGTGGAGGTTTTTCAGGTGACCAGAGATGTGTTCTTTACGTGGGATGTCTAATATGAGTCTGGCTGATGCGCTCTGGATGCGTTGGAGTTTTTTCTGAAGTTTTGCGGTGGTACCGGCGTAAAGGGTGTTTCCGTAGTAAAGGCGGCTTGTGACCAGTGCGTGGGTGACCGTTTTCCTAGTTTCGGTGGGGATCCAGCGAAATGTTTTTCTGAGCATGCGAAGAATGTTGAAGCAAGATGAGGAGATGGCGTTGACTTGTCTGGTCATCGAGAGTGAGGAATCCAGGATGACGCCTAGGTTCCGTGCGTGATCCGTTGGGATGGGTGCTTTTCCAAGGGCTTCTGGCCACCAAGAGTCGTCCCAGGCGGAGGGGGAGGTACCTAAGATAAGGACTTCTGTTTTGTCTGAATTCAGTTTCAGACGGCTATGCTTCATCCATTCGGCTACCTCTTTCATTCCTTCATGTAGGTTGGTTTTGGCGATGTTTGGGTCTTTGGTGAGTGAGAGGATCAGTTGAGTGTCATCGGCGTAGGAGATGATGTTGAGGTTGTGTTGGCGTGCGATGGTCGCGAGGGGGCTCATGTATACGTTGAAGAGGGTGGGGCTGAGTGAAGATCCTTGTGGCACGCCGCAGATGACTTCAGTGGCCTCTGACTTGAATGGTGGGAGGCGTACTCTCTGAGTTCTTCCGGCAAGGAAAGAAGTGATCCATTCCAGTGCTTTTCCTTGGATTCCGATGTTTCTAAGTCGTTGTAACAGGGTGTTATGACAGACTGTGTTGAAGGCTGCGGAGAGGTCGAGGAGGATGAGGGCGACTGTGTCTCCATTGTCCAGTAGGGTTCGGATGTCGTCTGTTGCTGCGATGAGTGCGGTCTCAGTACTGTGTTTGGCTCGGAAGCCGGACTGTGAGGAGTCGAGGGATTTGTTGGCTTCGAGGAAGGCGGCGAGCTGGTTGTTGACAGCTTTCTCGATGACTTTGGCCGGGAATGGGAGGAGCGAGATGGGGCGGTAGTTTTTGAGTTCGGTGGGGTCAGCTGTGGGTTTTTTCAGAAGGGCTCTGAGTTCGGCGTGTTTCCAGCTTTCTGGGAAGGTGCCGGATTTGAGGGAGCAGTTGATGACGTCTCGGAGGTGTGGTGCTATGATGGAGTCTGCTTTGTTGAAGATGTGGTGAGGGCAAGGGTCTGAGGGGGATCCTGAATGGATGGAGTTCATCAGGCGAATGGTGACCTCAGCGGAGATTGGGTTCCAGTCATTAAGGATGTTCAAGGGGGGTGAAGGTACGGCAGAGGGTTTGGTGGGTTGGTCTTTGGGTTGGTTGTTGAAGCTGTTGTGGATGTCTGCGATTTTGTCGTGGAAGAACGAAGCTAGTGAGTCGCAAAGGGTTTGAGAGGGGGTGATGTCGTTGGAGTTGGCAATGGGGTTGGTAAACTCTTTGACGATGTTGAATAGTTCCTTGCTGTTGTGGGCGTTTTTGTCTAGTCGGTCTTTGAATGCGGTTTTCTTGGCAGTCCGGATCAATTGGTGGTGTATGCGGGAGGCGTTTTTGAAGGCGTCCCTGGTGTTGGTGTTTGGGTCTTTTTTCCAGGTCTTCTCAAGGGAGCGACAGAGTTTCTTGGATTTCTTAAGATCATCGTTGAACCAGGGGGCGTTTTTGCTGCCTAGTTTGATTTGACGTTTTTTCAAAGGTGCTAGGTTGTCGGCAGTGTCGGTTAGCCATTGTGTGAGGTTGATGGCTGCTTGGTTGGGGTTCAATGAGTGGGAAGGGGGGTTTTGAAGAAGCGATGTGGAGACCTGGTCGATGGTGATTTTGTTCCAATTTCTTTGCAGAGTAGGTTGAGTATGGTTGTGGGATGTGGTCTTTTTGTAGACAAAATGAACGCAGCTGTGGTCCGTCCATTGGAGAACTGTGGTGTGACTGAAGGAAATATGTTTGCTGGAGGTGAAGATAGGGTCGAGAGTGTGTCCTGCGCGGTGTGTGGGGGTATTAACAAGTTGTTTGAGTCCTAGGTTGGCGAGATTGTCCAGGAGGGTGGTGGTGGTGTTGTTGTTGCTCTTTTCCAGGTGAAAATTGAGGTCTCCCAATAGGATGTAGTCCTCGGAGGAGAGGGCGTGTTGGGTGATAAAGTCGGTGATGTCTTCAGTGAATTGTGCACGGGGTCCTGGTGGCCTGTATAGGAGTGTGCCTCTGAGTGTGGTCTTGGGGTCGGTGTGGATCTGGAAGTGAAGGTGTTCGGCGCTAGAGAGGTATCATGAGATACCATGATACCTATCATGATATCATGAGATAATTTACTAATTCTCACACTGTGCTCCAGGCTTTCAAAAGGCAGGAGTCATAAAAAGCAGTAATGAAGGGGTTCATTTTGTCATCGAAATTTTGGTTGATGTTTTAGAAGGCTAAAACGTGGTCATAAATATCTTCCTCATCCATTTCAATAAAATCTTCTGACACGTAGACACAAGCAGCAGCCGGCCAGTTCACGCCCTCATGATCAGCTGCAGATTTACCACCGTATTCTATTGAGCAACTAGAGTGCTAACATTCTGTACTTATGACAAAAGTGTGACACACCAGGCCACCATCTTGATGAATTAACAATATAAAACTGAAAGCATTTCCGACAGAAGACACTGCATTAAACTTAACATTTCCTAGCTATCGAGAAGCAAAAAAATCCTCTTTGCAGAGATGTGTGTGAGGTACAGCTCCCCGTTGACACCTGGGCTCCGTTGATTGACACATGATAGCCATTTGTTAAACAGGATTAAACATGTGAACTACAGAACACATGGATGTGTATCTGCTGCAGATACTTAACCCACTGAGCTATCTCTGGCTGAGGCATTCTCCTCCATCTTGAATGGAAGACATACCAGGACAAGAGTTTCAGGGCACATCATCACATGTGTTGAAGGGCAGAGAAGCTTCTAGGGAGATGGACTCATCAGCACCTTGGGGGAGGCCTCATCAGCACCTTGGGGGGAGGGCTCATCATCAGCACCTTGGTGGGAGGGCTCATCAGCACCTTGGGGTAGGGGTCATCAGCACCTTGGGGGTAGGGCTCATCAGCACCTTGGTTGGAGGGCTCATCAGCACCTTGGGGGGAGGGCTCATCAGCACCTTGAGGGGAGGGCTCATCAGCACCTTGGTGGGAGGGCTCATCAGCACCTTGGGGTAGGGGTCATCAGCACCTTGGTTGGAGGGCTCATCAGCACCTTGGGGGTGGGCTCATCAGCACCTTGGGGGGAGGGCTCATCAGCACCTTGGGGGAGGGCTCATCAGCACCTTGGGGGAGGGCTCATCAGCACCTTGGGGGGTGGGCTCACCAGCACCTTGGGGAGAGGGCTCATCAGCACCTTGGGGAGAGGGCTCATCAGCACCTTGGGGGGTGGGCTCATCAGCACCTTGGGGGAGGGCTCATCAGCACCTTGGGGAGGGCTCATCAGCACCAGGAGGGACGGCTCAACAGCACCTTGGAGTAGGGGTCATCAGCACCTTGGGGGAGGGCTCACCAGCACCTTGTGGGGAGGGCTCATCAGTACCTTGGAGGAGGGCTCATCAGCACCTTGGGGGAGAACTCATCAGTACCTTGGGGGAGGGCTCATCAGCACCTTGGGGGGAGGGTTCATCAGCACCTTGGGGGGAGGGCTCATCAGCACCGGGGAAGGGGTCATCCACACCTTGGGGGGAGGGCTCATCAGTACCTTGGGGGAGGGCTCACCAGCACCTTGGGGGGAGGGCTCATCAGCACCTTGGGGGGAGGGCTCATCAGCACCTTGGGGGGAGGGCTCATCAGCATTGCATGTGTAATGCACAAACCTTCTTGGGGTGGAGGACCTATTAGTGCCTATAACAAGGGGGCACATCAGCACCCGCGGCGGGGTGCAGATTGATACTGAGAAAGGGGTCACTGCAACACCTGAGGTTGGAAACATCAGCACCTGGACAGAAGGGAACACCAGCATGTGAGATGGAGGGGACATAACTCCTTGGGGCTGGAGGACTCATAAATAACATGACTGGGGGGGCACATGAACTACAGAGTAAGAGGCACGCCTCCCCTGGAGGGCACATCAGTGGATGGAGTGGAGAGTGATTAAGAGCCAGGGTCAGGGTTTAACCCAATGCTTCAAGAGGCACATCAGTACTGGAGGTTGGAGGGTACATCCAGCCCTGGAATCAGGGGTGCATAAACACAGGAGGAAGGGTCACCGCGCTCCTACGTGGAGGGCGCATCAGTAGATGGCATGTAGAGTGGACAACATTAAAAAAAAATTGGGACAAGGGAACATCAGCCATTGGGGTGGAGGGAGCATCAGCACCTGGAGTGGAGGGAGCATCACCACCAAGGGTGGAGGGAGCATCAGCACCTCTGATGAAGGGAGCATTAGCACCTGGGATGGAGGGTGCATGAGCACCTTAGATAGAGGAAGCATCAGCACCCGGGTGGAGGGAGCATCTGCACCTGGGGTGGAGGTAGCATCAGCACCTTTGATGGAGGGAGACTCAGCACCTGGGGTGGAGGGAGCATCAGCACCTGGGGTAGAGTGAGCGTCAGCTCCTGGTGTTGAAGGAAGTGACCCGCTTGGGCCACCCCGTTCACTAATGAACACCTCTCGGCCTTCCGTACCAAGCGAAGAGTAGATCAGACAGTAGAGAATACAAACCAATAACTGTTTATTTATGGAGCCCCATCTGTACAGTTGATAAGAGTGCTACAGAGAGGACTGCAATCGACAAGCATAAAGATACATTATGTGCTCTTCATAACCGGGCACAAATACGCCCACAGATTGGCTAAGCTGGTCCCTGGATTGGTTAACATCAACCATAAAGGTTTTATAACCGGGCGTCATATCCAGGAACAGATGCAGCTGCCTATAGGTAATATAGATCTGGCAATAATAAGATCAGACCCCTTGACAGTGCTCACTCTAGGCGCTGCCAAGGCGTTCGACAGGGTGTGTTGGGCCTACCTCTGGGAGGCATTGAACGCAATGTTTTTTTCTCCCATATTCATACAAACTTTGAGGAGATATTATCAGGGAGCATCAGCAGAAATCTTGATAAATGGAATGCTCACCTCCAGCTTGAATTTCAGAGGGGGACTAGCAGGGTTGCCCTATCTCGCCCTTGTTATTTGACCTATACATAGAGCCGTTGGCTCAGGCTATTAGATCAGAAGAGCTAATCCCTCTTTTTAAATCTCAGCTGTATCAATCTAAAATAGCTTTATATGCTGACGATATAATCATATATACCAGCAACCCAGAAGTGACCATCCCGTGGGTTGGAACCCTATTGGAGGAGTTTGGCTCGATAACTGGTTACCTAGCTAATCCCTCCAAGACGGAGGTGGTGTGCTGGAGTATTGTTCAGTGGGGGAGATCGCTTAGTAAAGAGTTCAAATATTTGGGCATCAATATTGTTAAAGATCTTGAGAAAACCCCCCTCATTATTTAGAAAAAAAATATTAAGGAGATAGATCGTCTTTTTGCAAGGTGGAGGAACCTTCCCCCGACTTTCTACGGGAAGGTTAACCTAGTGAAAATGATCATACTCTCGAAGCTGACTTATTTGTTTAATGCAGTCCTCCTGACTTTCTCCCAACAGATTATTTCTAAGGTTGAAAGTAAGATCGGGAGCTTTGTCTGGGGGGATAAGGGAGTAAGGCTGTCATGGAAGAAATTGAGGCACAGATTAGTTAAAGGTGGGTTAGCTCTTCCAGATATCAGCTGGTATTTAGTCGCATTCCAATTTAAAGCTACACGGATGCTGCTGTCTAAACCAGCGTAATGGCTTGGGGACGGTTGCTTAGCAAACTGGCAATAAATGAAGGTGGGGGATGCGCGGAGGGGTTTCTTTACAAGTTTGGGTCTCCAAAGTTTTTTAAAAGAGTGCCCTTGAAGGTTCTTAAGATTGCATTAGAAACTTGGTTTAAAGTAAAAACCAGATGTGGGATTGGTTACTATTCCAACTTTGCCTCCATATGGGATTCCACGGGGACACCACTTTCTCTCCAGGACAGCCCCATTAAGAGAGCAGGAATCTCTACATGGTCTGATTTGGGGGACACAAGTGGTATCCATCCGTGGGAACTATTGAGAACCAAGGTAGGCTCTAGTTTTTCAAAGTTTAAGTTTTTACAACCCAAATCTTGGTTTGAGGCAGCCATTGGGGGTATTAGAGGAAATTGGGATACAGAGGTCTTGTTTCAAACTTTTCAGACATTGAAGAAAGACATTTAAATCTGGTATAAAAAGCTATTAGACGCAGATAACCTAGGTATTCCACCACAGACATCGGCTTGGAACCAATACCCATTCAAATCCGTAATTGGTGATTTCTTAGAACCATCTCTAAAATTACAGTACAAGTATACTAAATCAGCTATTCTAAAGAAAAACAATTTTTTTGTTACTAATCGCATTTACTACACACCCACCAGAATATCTACATTAGCCCCACTCCCGTAACCAAAATGTGCTGGATGCATGGCCCCCAAAGCCAACAATATCCACATGTTTTATGAGTGCCCTGAATTAGGTTAGTTTTGGAAAGGGGTTGGAGACTACCTGTGTAAACTCTTTAAAGTTAACATTGTGGTTAATGGATCTTTAGTTTTTTTTGCTAACGATAAACTCTCCACCTCGGACCTAGTACAGATCATAGAGTGTTGTTGTTATGTCTGATTCTGTTGGCTCGCAGGGAGATATGTATAAAATGGAAAGATCCAATTCCTACGAAAACTGAAGATTGGCTAAAGTCCGCACTTGCAATGGCTCGTCTTGAACCTGTCGAAACCAGCGATAGGTCAATGAATATTTGGCAACCTCTTACCACAATGGGCCGAGACGAGATTGGTATGACATCTATGGCTAAATCCATCTGGTCCTATGATTACACCACAGCTCCAAAAGTGGTTGGTTGGGCGACCTAAGCAAGTGCAGGAAGCCAGAGGGCACCCAGTTTGAAAACAACGGCTTGGTAAGTTCTGCAGTATGCTTATTGGTGAGATGAGGACAATAAAAAAAAACGCCCACAGTGGAAATTTCCAGGAAGTTGCTGCTTAACAGTAAAATACAAAAAAAAGGTTACAACTCTCGTATCTTACACAAACTAACATAGTACAAGGTTGTTCCATCCTGAGCCAGCCACTAGACAATTGGTAGAGGGCCTCTATCTAATAAGAAAGGTATGCACTAATAAGAACAGTGTACTCCTTACTGAAATAAAACCTATCATTATAAAACCGAAACTCACGAGGGGTGCATTTCTCAGAATTGGACAAGATCAGGTTTGAACAGCCTGAAATGGCACCTGGAAAGAAAATAGTGCAGCAAATGCTAACTTCCATAAAGCACTGCTTAAACATAAACAGTTTCTATTCTAACAGACCCTCCTTTTAGCATGAGCTAAAACATTTTCAACCATCAAGAATAAAAATATATATTGCAAGCAATAATACTATAGCACACTAAAATACTGTTAGGAGCATTCCATACCATCAGCATCGGAAAGTGAAAAGGCAAGGAAGGATAAATTCTCGAATACTCCCTCAGTGATATTCATCAGATCCTCTACATCCTTTCGAATCATTATAGCGGTATTTGTGACATGAATTGATATCTTCTTTTTGGGTATGAGAATAGTGGTAGAATAGGAGCAACAAAAGGGGAGACACTGAACAAGAACACAACAAAGTACTAATATCAAATGATAAATCGCTTTTTCGAGAATCTAACCCCAGTTGCCCAAAAGGAACCAACTCCAATTCCCACTTTCCATACCTTTGACATTTTTGAGAATATTTAAAATATGTTTGGTAATATTCTTTTCCATATTCTTGATCACGACCACACACTGATTGCCAACTACTGCGCATACACCACCACTCTTAGCTAGAATAAATTCCACTGCATATCTAGTCTGTTCCAAAAATATTCGCCTACTCTCCAACTGAGTGGTGATGTTGCGCAAAGCTGCTACTGTAGTAATAGATCAAATTTGCAGCTTGCATCCAAAGTATTCTCGAGCCTTTTCACCTCAGCCCATGGACGTACCACCCAACGTAAAAATAGAAGAAAGGACGTGTCCAAAAGTGATCCCATTACTATCATTATTGACCTCTATATTGGTCACTCCCTCACAGAATTCTTTAATCAGGGTCCTTTTAACCCATCATATGTTAGGCTTGCCATATTTACAAGGCACACCCAAAGGCAATACCATTCCATGAGCTACATCATCTGTACCATTTTGGACATTAGAATACGCCCCATTATATATACACTTTATTGTTTGATGAATTAAATCATTACAATACACATATAAAAATCGAGCTTAACCCCTTCGATGCTCATGACGAGCTAAGCTCGTCATGAGGCACAGTGGAGCTGTGCTTATATCATGGACTATTGGAGCTTCCAGCACAGGAGGGGAAAATCCTTAGCAGCCAAGGTGTTACAAGACATTAGAAAATGTTTTTCACTGAACTCCACCATCGGGCGCAAATAACAGTAAAGCAATAAAATTCTTAGTGTGAGATTTCTTCTAAAACAAGGTAACCTTCACTTAAGTGAAACCACATATTGATAAATACAATTAACAAAAAATAGAGGTTGCTTCTAAAAGCAGCAGATAAAACACCAACATATAAAAGAGCATCCCAAAGTTAATGTGCAGAGTAAAGTGCCAACAATCAATAGTCAGTGGCAAGCCATTAAGTTTGAGTTCCGTGTTGTAGGGCTGGGGCTGAATACACTGGTTTTGCTGAGGAGCAGCTTCAAAGATGTACCTTTATTGTAGCCACCTGTGCTTGCTCCCTGGTTTTAACACTGTGCCTGTGATTTACTGATTAAGCTTGTGGTATGCAGGATGGATAAAGAGTGTGATGCTGATATTTAAAGCTGTGTTCTCCGGATTCAATGCCACAATGATACCCTGCCTACAAGACCGGGCTCCCAATCTGTTCCACTCTGGCCTCAATTTTGATCTGCGCAAAGACAGCAATACTGTACAAAGGCATACGACATGCTCCAAGGACCCCACCGATTCCCCACAGTCCCCTGCACAGAAGCTCATCTGAAGGGCGACGCCAAAGTCCTAGATGTTTCAAAAAGCGCCACTCCCCCAGTCTAAGTGCCATAAACCATAGTTTTAGATACAGGGGGTATGTGCAGGACAGATACGATGGAAGAGACGCCAACTGATAAGAGATAATACCACCCATTAGACAAAGAGAAAAACACTGGGTGTGCATAAATCGGTCCCTCATTAACCACCGCTGCATACCTGGAGTTCATTCCAAAAGTACTTGATGTTTTTGTACAACACTATTCCTGAGCAATTTATGTACAGTGAAGTATCAGTGATGTTCACAATGACGCAACAAGCAGGATAATACCCAGCCTCTCAGGGAACTATCAATTCCTTATAATGCCAACCCACCAATGTGGCATTCTGTTTTTCCATGTAAAAATTGTCGCAATATGTATTGTTATCACAACCTATATAACCCTCCCCCAGTGGCTTTAAATTGTATATGCATGGCCCTGGATAACCATAACCAAACACTCCTTTCACTTCTGTAAACTGAGGCGGTCGAGTATAAGTATAATTTACAAGCGACAATGGGTATGCAGTCCACAAACTGGTGACAGATTCAGTGGGGTAACAAGCGGTCCCATCTCCGAAGATCGTCTTATGCGTTTCCATAAATACATTACTCGGGCTGTTTTTTTATTTAATTTCAGTGAGATAACCTTACCCTTGCTGCGTAAAAGCACACTTTGATCATTTTCCAAAACCCATGACACCCCACACAGTATTATTATCAGCAGAATCAAAAGAACAATACATACTATTTTGCTTTTCCGTGTCCACATCATATTATGCTGTGCAACAAGACCCATTAACTGCTCCTCTTCAGCAACCTTTCTACCAAAGGGATGCACAATTAATTAAAAGAGGCAAAAATGCAAGAAAATCTACAAATTCCCAGTGTCCGTCAGAGCCTCACTGGTACAGGCTCCTATCGTCCATCAATCAGTTGGCACTCTTGAGCACCAGCAGTGCAGCTTGCTCTGACCTAAGCTCTTTTAATCTATCCCATGTTGATAAAGGTGGCGTACCCTCAAAGTATACTTCTGCTCTCCCTAAATAATATTCAAACAACAAAGGCAAAGTAAGCGCAAAATTCTCCACTAATTTCAATTAATTTCGTTGGTACTGTTACCCGGCATTACCTATCTTGCACACTCATCCCTAATCTTTCCCCTCCTTGGACTCAATAGCCCCCAGCCGAAGGCAAAAATTGTACCTGGATGCCCCAGGCACTGTGTGATCAGTGAACAAAGACTCCTGGAGAGCTCGCATTTCTGATGAGACAGCCTTGTTCAAAACATCGTTGTTCTCCTTATCTGTTTGTGTGTACGTCACTAAAAGGAACAAACCTGGGCACTGGCTCAAATTCAGTGTCGCCGACGCCCTCTTTGACCCACTGGTCGTATGGCAACGGCAAATTATTACTCCGGCAGTGGGTGGCATGCACCCAGTTCTTTCAACCAGCAACGTTTACAGCTTCTGTGTCACCAACAGAACCTGCTCAGGACCTTTCCAGTGTGGCTCCTTGCTTTACTTCCACTGATAGTTCCTTACGAGGACAAAATCTCCAGGCAGAATGTCGTGGTAGGGCTCCTCTGGTGTAGAAGGTATGGACTCCCACACCTGTTGGTGAATAGTATGTAAACTGTCTGTTTACTGGCCAAGATAATCAACTGTAGTGTAGTTCCAATATTCGCAATAGGCTCTGCGCATTGGAATAATATATCCTGTAGTTTAGACGTAGGACTGAGGTCCACTAGGTCTCTACTGAATATATTAAACTTAATTGTGAGTGTCAGCTAGCTCAGAGGTCACTAGAAACTTTCTCGAATTCACACGAAGGGATTAGTTTCTGACAACCGCAAAAACATGACAACTTTGTTTCCCAAGAATAAGAAATCAATCTCTAGAGTCTCGGAAACAATAGATAGCTATTTTACTCAGTTACTCGTACATGCTTCGTTTCACCAGAGGTGCTGAGAAATAGAGAAACGGGTGTTTTCAATAAAAAGTATTTATTGAACAGTCTTCTTTCTCAAGCATAAGAAATGTACTGCTACAATCGTTATACTGGTTATAAAGTACAATGCGTACAGCACGAAGAGTGTTTTAAAATAAATACTGTAAAAGCATGACATGGTTTCTAAGCCATAAAATATCTAAAATACATAAAATACATACAGTAATACATAATGACTAAAAGCACACAACTGGTGCTTCTAAAATATGCCTACCCCGGTGTACCTAACCTAAGTCTCGTACAAGGGAAGAAGTAAGTGAGGTGTAGTTTAAGTTTAGTATTCTTTGCCAAGAATCTATTCCAAGAATTCTCTAAGGGTCTAATCAGCTCTGTACCTTGATTCTAGAATGAAGGAGGTCTTGTATCTCTCTCTCAGGACTCGATTTACCAGCAACCCGCAAGAGTAGCCTGGAAACAATGGAGCTGGATTTCTCGGCAGGAGAAAAGACAGCATCTCTCAGTGTGTCAGCTGGAGGGTCGGCTTCCTTCGGCACTTGCTGCTGCAGGGCGCGTTGGGCAAGTAGATAGTCGAACTGCTCCAAGCCACCGTGTGTTTGTCTGGGCAAATGTAGGCATATTTATACCTTGAAGGTGCCGAGTTTTACTTATGATTGGACATAATAACGTCATGAAAGACTCAGTTCTTTGAAAACTCCATGATTTCCTAGATAAATTAGTATTCAGGCAAGGGGAAGTCCATAGCTGCAGAAGGCGGGTTTTTTTAAGAAATCGTTGTTGATTCTCGGAACTTAGTGGAAGTAGCCATGCCATATTTGGGCTGTATAGGCTCAGTCTTAATATGGTAATGATGTCTATGCCTCTATAAGGATCGGGTAATTTATACCTATATATGGGCATGAATCGGGAAAATTACACTATGGTCCTAGATTCCTACACAACACTCCACGATATTAAGTTCAATAAAAATAAATGTATAAGCACTGAACATATCTAAGGCAAGTGTTTACAATCCCACCCAAAAATACAAATTGCATTTGAAAGGTTTGTTCACATGAGATGAGTATAAACTGTATGAAAAAAATAGGTCTCAACCAATATGAAGCATAGTATGAGAGTATACATTCTAATATTTATGAAAGTCGAAATTACATTCATGAAATGTCTCTTTTAGGTACAGAAAAAAAACTCGAGACTATCCCATAGCATAATATGTAAACTTTTTTGTGTGTTTTTTTTTTTTTTTAGGACAAAGGCCAAATATTGTCATTAGGAAGTTTTCAAAAGAAATCTTGTTATCTAAGAATAGTTCTACTTTAAGCAGATTACTCTGTGCCAAAAAGTTCTATTTTGAAAAAAGTAAAAAATTGTTAGACGGTTTGTTTTGAAAAATGAAGGCCGAATTTTAGAGTTCGGGGAACGCTGTGTGAATTAGTTAAAAGTTATTCTCGGTGTCAGGAGAAAACATCAGATCGTCTAGGCTGGCAAAGAAACCGTCTACCATAGTAGATGAAAGTGGAACCACTTCAGTTAGCAGGTCAAATGTGCATAGATGAGGATCATCTCCGTCAGCGTTTGATGCATTAGCAATGTCCGCCTTAGGTGGTACCTGTCTGCCTGTAGTGTCACGTATCTCACCCTCAGTTAGACTTGCCGGTGAGACCTCAATGAATGCCATCATCAGAATAGGCAGCCGTTGGGGGCAACACGATGCATGAGTCGTTACTAGATTTAGCAAAGCGTCAAATCCGATGGCAGGACTGATGGGAGTGTAAGACAAACGTCCAACACGCATTCTTCTCAGCAAAGCAGGCATCCCAGAACAGGTAAGATGCAATCTTGCCCGATAGGTCTGAACGAAAGGAACCAAATTGTGTTCAGATCCCTTAAACAAGCCAAGCCAAGAATCTTTGTAATTCTCTCACGATACCTCATGGCAAGAAGGGCTTCTTCCATGGTAGTCTGGGTATCGCTGGTCACTGGACTTGCCATATCGGAGCAGTCGGAATAAAAACAGAATTCCTGCTACGAGTCCCAAGATGAGAGGCAGGCCGCCGAACACAAAGTGCACGAAATTAGGAAAAATGCAGAGGACTGCTTCAAATGGTGCTAACAGTCCCGTAAAAAGCGTCTTAAATGCATGTGCGATGCCACTGGTATCAGACATATTTAAGATTTGACTTAACATTTCTGCGAAATGTACTGGGCAGCTTGTTGATAATAATGCATGTATCTCTGCAGAAGTCCTTGCAACTTGCAGATCATACGTTTCTCTAGACAAGGTCAGTGGTACATTTTTTGTAAAAGAATGACTTTCATTCTGCTTAAAGTATCAATTCGTATAGAAGAGATATTCAGTGAAGGCCACAACCCCGTCTCCCTTTCTGTCTCACTTTTTGGATACAATACTTGCATACAACAAGTGACCCTGGATGACACACTTACTAGATACGCTCTTCCTGGCAACATGCCACAACAGCTGTGGTCATTGAGCATAACGTAGCTGCCATTGGATAGCTGTCTGAAAATTGGTTCTATCACTGTGGAGGGTGAACCGTGCAGGTGGCAAGAGAGGTTATTTGCAGAGCCTTCGTAGGCTCCGTTTAAATTAATACTTTGGCACCAAAAGTGTACCACTTAGTGAGTTCTTACAATTTTTACCACTTAGGAATACCTCCTTTCCCCATTCCAACATATGTGTGTAGGGTAAATTCCAGGTCAACTTAATTTATTCTTTACCCAACCTTTCATACAGGCCCGATGGTATATGCTGTAGACAATACTGAAATTGGAAAATCGTCACTGGTATCGTGATGGTGCCATGTATTATCCATTCAATGACAGGATTCTCAGAAACTGTCAATTGTAATCTTTCCAGTTTCTCAATGCTCAGCACCGTATAGTCGCTCCTCTTTGTGCCAAAGAGATTTGTTTATCTGTCAGGTTAAGCACAGTAAATAATGACGTGGTATTGATTAGACGCCATGGCACATAGCCTGAACAGAGATTTTGTAACGTCCAGCCTAGCAGCATTATAGAACGTAATTGAGACTGGCCATGTTGTAACATTAGCAAGTCTTGCTCTATTATGTCAATTGCAGATGATACGATGCTGTCCAAAGAATAAATTCTGGAGGACAGAGTCGTTAACCCATTGTCCACTACAGAGAGGTTTTTCTCTAAATTAATACGATCAATTTCTCGTATTCTTTCCGCAGTTTCCATTTGCGTTATTTTCCATGCTTCATTGTAAGCAGCGTATATACCGGCGTATATGAAACGTTTTTGACGTGGTTTGCGAGGCCCCATTAAGAAATCTCACAAATCATTGCCTTCTTTAAATAAAGATAAGTGTTGTTTGATTTCTGGAAGTGTAGATGTATGTAGCCACTCAAGGCATAACTTTCCTACACTGTAATTAGTTACTATCCCTGGATGTTGTCTCTGGGAATATCTTGGATCTGGCCTATTTACTGTGAACCCCTGCGTTTTGTTCAGGAATCTATATTGACAGTTATTTGTGTCTGTGGGCCAGATTAACCATTTTTTCCAATCAGGATTAGTTCTGTTTTGTTTAAAAATATAGGGTACGTCTACCTCCTCTTCTGTAGTGTCATTACTGTCTGATGTGGGCTTGGGTATAGACGGTTTGTTTAAATCTTTTATCTTAGCCAGGCCAAGACAAGACGTTTGTTGAACAGTGTCATTTAAAAACATTATTTGTTCTGGGAAGATGCAGGCTCTGAATAAGGCTTCTAAAGTTTGCACCTGCCAATCTTTTGTGCCCCAGACAGTTTTTGTCTCAATGTTGTCTTTTCAAAAGTCAAACCCTAATGTAGACAGCTGAGCATAAACGTTTGCAGAATACATTTGTTTAGTATTGGTCAACATTGTTTTAATTCCTGTCTTATTTATATTTCTAAAATAAAACGTTTCTAGATTTGTAACATTAAACCCTGAGAGGTACGGAAGTTTTTCATAAAAATGTTTTTGAGCTACCCCTTGGTGGCATTGGACATTGTTCCCATTGATTATAAGTAAAAACTTTTCTAGGGTTTGCAGATTTATGCAAATAATGGTGACCATAATAATTAAAACAATACATTTGTTCATAATCTGATGAACCTTCTAGATATTCATGTTCTGTAAATTTAGCTGACATTTCTTAATCTGTCGTCATGTTGTTAACAGTTTCAAAGTCCCAATCATCAGAAAATGTGCTGGAGCGACAAAGTCACTTAAAGAAACCTTAAACTGGTGTGGAATCTTCAGCAGTTCCACCGGGCCATAAATGTTATAAACAGTTCTGTCCCATGCTATACCACCAGGTTTAGGAACGGCTGTGATGTTTACTGATGACAGGTCTCTTCTTTCACAATGAGAAGATTTGTGAGGTTTCAGGACCAAGTTGATTTTGTTACTTGCTGTGTCCATTGTACTGTATTTTCCATCTATCATCCTACCCAAACTTAACACCAGTATGAGCCAGAGCAAGAGGAAGAGTACACCTAAGACAATCCAAAATTCAACCCATGGTGAAACCAGATATGTCTTTTTAAGTTGATGAAAGAGTTCTGTTATTTTTTCTTTGAAAGTTTTATTTGCTGGCGTATTTTCAGGTTCACTAGGATCCTCAGACAATGTATCAAAGTTGATAAAATAGCCAGAGGCAATTCTGTCAATTGTTGGAATTGCATACGGATTACCTGAAATCGCTGTAGCTGTTTCTTCTTTTGCCATGTTGGTATTGTCTGATGCTATATCATTGTAGACAGGTGTTTCTTGATGAACTGTTATTTGGGTATCCAGAGGCACAAGTTCCATGGCTTTGTTGCATAGTCCTTCTTTTCTTACTGCAGGTTTATCAAAGGTGATAAGTCTTTCAGTTTGAACCTCTTGGATTGTAGCAAGATTTGGTCGTCTGCTAGATCTTGGGAGTCCACTGGGCCTACTACTTATATCGGCCAAATGATGTGGTTTTACCAGGTCGATGGACACAACTCTGTTCTAACTTTTACCAGCAAGGGGCGGTAGTAATACTGATCTTGTTTCGTGGATAGCTAAGACAGGTACTGCTTTTCTGTAAGAAGGCCCCAATTCCTTCTATACCGCGATCCTTTCTCTGACTAGATCTCCAACCTTTAGAATCCTGACAGGTCTTGCTGGGACAGATGGTTATTCTTCAGTGGTCGTTTGCTTCTGTATTGTGTTACTCAGACTTCTTCTTGTTTCATTTAAGTCCTGTAAAACAGTCAAACGATCTTTGACATCAAAGTGTTTTTTTTTCCACCACTGAAGTTTGACAATCGAGGTTTTCGATTATCATTCTAGTACCTAACAGTAATTCATATGGAGTGATTCCACCCAGAGAATTTCTTGGCATATTATTAAGACTACGTTGGACACTTATTAGATGTTTGACCGAACCATCACGCGAACCTAATACCTTAGCTGTTATGGATTTCTTCATATCACGGTTTATTCTTTCCACTACCGCATTTCCCTCAGGATGGAAGGGACTAGAATACCGCAATGTAACGCCCAAACTAGCCATGGCCTCTTTGTAAGCACGAAAGCGAAACGCAGGACCCTGGTCAGAATTTTTTATTTTTATTTTATTTGTGACATTTGTAGAGCGCACTGTTACCTTACGGTGTCCTGGCGCTATCCCGATAACTCCCAAACTATATCCCCGGAATTAATTTACAAAAAGCCACGTTTTTAGCTTTCTCCGAAAGGTCATTAGCTCAGGGCACAATCGGAGTGCCACAGGAAGAGCATTCCAGGCCACCGCCGCCCCTCGGCTAAAGCTCCTGCCTCCCCAACAAACTTTCCTGATGCGTGGGGTCTTGATCAGTCCCAAATTGGATGACCTCAATTGTCTACCTGGTTTATACAAGGGAAAATGTTGCCCCAGGAATGCTGGGCCTATACCATGGGTTGCCTTATAGACAATACACATGCTCTTGAATAGGATCCGCTTCCTTACTGGCAACCAGTGTAGTTTCACCAGTTCATGGGAGATAGATGCAAACTTAGGCAGGCCTGTAAGTAGGCGCGCTGCTTCATTCTACAGTATCTGTAATTTGTCAAGTATTCCCTGCTGGGCTTCTAGGAGCAAACTGTTGCAGTAATCCAATCGTGAGAGCACCAAGGCCGTCACAACTGTTTTTCTGCATTCCCCCGGGAGGAACGGAAGAACCTTCCGGAGGATTTTCAATGTCCAACGGATAGATGAAGCCAAGGCATTTACCTGGGGTCCATAGGAGAGTCTATCATCTATAATGACCCCCAGGTTCTTGACCTTATTGACTTGCAACGGGAAGGCTCCCCATCTCTTCTGGCCACCAACTCGGGCCCCAAAAATTGACCATAGAGCCAAAGAGTATCACTTCGGTTTTAGCCGAATTGAGTTTTAAACAGTTTCCGGCCATCCATTTGTTCACAGCCTTCATGCACTCCTGGAACTTGCTGGCCACATCAGTCTCCCTCCCTGGTAGCAGTGACACCACAATCTGTGTGTAATCTGCATACGATGTACGTTCGAACCCATGGGAGCGGATGACTGGGGCCAGGGAGGAGACATAGACATTGAACAAGGTAGGGCTAAGTGAGGAACTCTGAGGAACCCCACAAGATGGTTGGAAGGGTTTCGACTCAAAGTCCCCTAGCGCAACTACCTGGACCCTGTTAGTCAAGAAAGATCTCAATATGTCTAAAGCCTTCCCCTGGACCCCACATTCTTCCAGCCGGTCCACCTAGATGGTATGGAATATAGCGTGCCGATTGTGTATGTGCCAATAAAGACTCGCAGATCCTTTATAACAGTTCTGGCGTCAGCCGAGCTCTGGGGCCACATCCAAATAAATCTTGTCCTAGTAGTTTTGGGACCACATCTGTCCATGGTGATGCCTGCGTGTAGATAGTCTAATGCTATATAACAATGGTGTCTGAACTGGGCTGGCTATACTGTAGTCAGGTACCTGGTGGTTTTCGAAGCTATGATCTTTGTAACAGGTGTCACAGTTAATTCCAAATTTGTAAACTTCAACACTCATTCACTGCCACCAGTACATCTCTTCTAATTCTATTAGAGATTCTAAGATCCCTCGATGTCTCAGACCCTCTCCCATATGTGCTTTTTGAACCAAAGCACCTCTCCTGTTCCTGTTTGGAATTACTCTCTCCCCCACTCCAGGGATTCGAGCAAAAGAAAGGGAGTTTGCATCAATCATGTATATATACGTGAGTGGATAGTTTATAGGTAACGCTGCATAGCTGCGTTGCATTGAGGCTTTTACTGCTAGTAACATTTCACTATCTAATACTTTTTTTGAGTGAGCGATTGTAGCTACAGATGCCGTTTGCACAGCTACCTTTGCGGCTTGAATCAGCCAATGAATTCCCTGCAACGTGAACGCCATCACGCTGATGACTCAGTGTATGTATCACGTGAGTCTTTTGTAGTTCTTTCTGTAATAGAACTACTTGTTCCCAAAGCATTTTATGCTTAATTATGCCACCTTTGGCATTTTTGAACCCATTTCGAACCCAGTTCTGCAAGTGCTCGTTGTAAGATTCAACGCAGAAGTACGAATCGCACACTTTGAGTGTGGGGAATTCGCAATCAGTATTTTCAAGCGCCATCTTGAAAGCCTGTAGTTCAGCTCGCTGAGCTGTACAGTCTCCGAGTGATTGAGTTTTAGTGACCATAGGTCGAATTTACCTTCACGCCAGTGACCTTTAACAATCATGCACGCAGCACTATAGGCTAGTTTACCCCCAATTGCGGGCTGTGCTGATCTGTCTGTATAGATTATACATCCATAATGACTAGAGGCAGAATTTCGGTTGGCAGAGGACATTCGTGTTCGTATTGTAGGAATTCCTGTTCTTCAAGTAGGGGTCAAATATGTGTTTAGCGTCTGTTGCAGCAAGAGAATTAACCCATTGTATCCATCTCAGATGGATGTAAAGCCTTAGCATTGTGAATGCTTGCTTTCGTCACCGCCTCTAAGGCAGATACAGGTGTAACAATCATTATGCATTTACCCTGCGCAGGAGCTCTCTCTTTTGCTACTGCAGTTTGAACCGCTGTCAGAACTTTTTCTGTAGAAGTGAATTTTATTTCCGCTTGTGTGTACAAGTGCGATTTGTATGCTATTGGTACCTTTTCACCTTCATTAAAGGTCGGGTATGTGAGAAGTTGGCCTGATATGTGATGCTCACTAATTCTAGTGATCACCTTGTATCATGCCAAGCAACCCTTATGATGATCGGTTGTAAGTCAACCTTATAGACCAGTTATCCTAGTGGTAACGTGGACAAAGCAGTCTTAGGCTAAACTCTGAAAGGCATGTGAAGCCAGCTGTATTACCATACACAACCCCCTTGAATACCAGATGAAAGGACACCACACAGATATATATTGAAAATATATATATATTTATTAACTACAAATATCCCCTGAACTCTTTATGAGCACAGAAGCACAAGCGTTAAACAAAACACAGTTTAAAATACACAAAAGTTGCACAATATGGATGAGCCCTAGGGGCCACCTAAACCATATACTAAGAAAGTGGTATAAGAGATACCAATCGAAAAGGGAACAGGCCTAGGGCCTTGGGAATCGCTGGAGCTGTTCGGGACTAGCAGTGACTAAGTCGGGAAAGGCCCGCGGGACTCGGGTGCAGTGTTTAAAGTGCACGCATTCACCAATGCAATGTCTATGGTGCGTAAAAGTTACAAAGTTAGTTAGTTTGGAACCTTTCAAGTGACCTAGAAAGCTGAAACTTAAGACACAGGCCCTAGAGTTGTGTACCAGTGTGGGAACACCGGCGTTGCTGAGTTACCTCACCCACAGGAAGCGGGTGCATAGGGTCGAAGTAGTGTCGAGTTTCGTCACGCTGGTCGATGGTGCTTGGAGCTGAAGATGCTGCAGGCGGCTCGATGTGAAGAGTTCCGGTGGATCCAAGGGTGGATCTGAAGTTGTGAAGACCTGAAAGCAGAGGGGACAATGTTCAAAGTCACTAGCCAGTGACTACCGTGGAACCAGATTGGAACCAGGCGATGTTGGGTGCAAACAGGCATTGAGGTGTAGCTTCTCTCTGCAGCCACGTAGACACCGGGGGTCGAGGACGTCCAGGAGTCGGTCACGAGCTGTCCCACGCGGGCTTCTCGCTGTTGGCGGTGTCGGCAACTTGATCGGAGCAAACAGGCCTTGGCTAATGCAAGCCACGCAGGAGTCACAAAAGGCTTATCACTCGGACCAGCAAGGTCAGAGCGGGTGCTCCTTTTTACAGGAGCGAGGGCAAGTCTGGAGCAACCAGACCCGCAGTGTAGTTTGTCGGTTTCGTCGCCAAGATGGCCGCTGACCACGTGGCTAGTGGCCGGGATGGCGCGTCGAGTGGCACAATGCAAAAGGGCCCCACGCAGATCGTGGAGATGCTGGGGGGCTGATCTTCGGTGCAGGGGCTGCTCGTTGGTGGGGGTTCTCAGTCCCCAAAGCACAACGTCGAGGGGGCCTCTGATGCTGCGCAGTCAGCTCTTCGGGTGTCTTCCAAGATGTCCGGTCCCATGTCTCTCGGTGCCTCCACGGGTCCCTTCTTTGCAGAGACTGTGGATCGGGCTGTGAGAAGTCTGGGAGTCTGGGTCTTGTCAGGCTCTGGGCTCGGTCTTTGGCGGGAAGCGGCGGCAAAGGAGACATCAATTCGCTGGTTGGTACCTGTATTCACAGGGTGGCCACTCCTAGGCCACAAGGGAGATGCTCTTCAGTCTTCTGTGCAGCAGAATGTCAAAGTCCAGTCGTCTTCTTAGTTTCAAGTTGATTCAGGATGATCTGAGGTGCTCTGGCACTGCTCCCACTCTTATTCCCAATCTGAGGGGTGGATCACCTGCTAGGTCCCTCCTCTGGGTGGGACCAGGAAGGGGGGCGGTTACACCCCCTTTCCTTTGTCCAGCTCCTCGCCAGGCCTGGGTCTGAAAAGTCCCAGGACCGGTTTGGACTGGCTTATGCACGGGGACACTTGTATGCCCCGGGCATGTCTCAATCGATTCAGCCCTGTCCTACCCAATACACAAAATCCTGTCTGGGGTGGTGCTCGCACCTCCCAAGGCAGGAAACCCTTTGTCCAAGCCTCCCTCGCTGGAAGGACTCCCAGCAGCAGGAGGTCAGACTTGTGTCTGTGGTGGCAGCATCCATTTTGTGATGCTGAGTCTCTGGTTAACTTTAACCGGGGTTAAGGCTACACTCATGTCGGGTCCCTCTAGAAGGGTGGAATGCTATCCCCGTCGACAGAACTGTCGAGGGGATAGTATTCCAAATCGTATGACACCTTACTCGACATGTTTTGATAAAGCCAAAACAAAGTTAGCATATAACCGCGAGGATTATAATGCACTTAAGAGTATATGGTATGGCAATATCCCGGAACAGCTAAGGGAGTGGTTCCCGACAGCTGCAGACAGGCTCAGCTCATGCTAGAGCACCATCTCACATATTTCCAAGCACTCTGCCTCCAGGATTGATGAGGCCTTCCATAGGAGTGGCTGATAGGAACATATGTGTCCAGTTAAGGTTAGATATAGGGATACTATATCTAAGTAAGGGGTGATTACACCAACTTACCGCAGCTGAGTGATCAGCCAGTTGTGTCAAATATGGAGGCCAGGCCAGGGGTGGCACAATACATGCTGCAGCCCCTGGTAGGCCTTGGCTACACCTATGACCTGGGTACCTATGGTACACTGTTACAGGGGCCTACAAGGTGAACCAGTTCCAATTGTGTATGCACCTAAGGTACATGGAGTCCATTTTAAGGAGAGAGCAATTAGCCTGGGGCCCTGAATAGCAGGATCCCAGGCCAACTATGTCAAAAACCAGCTAAAACACTAGGCAAAAAGTTTGGGGGTAACCATAGTCAGATATCCACCTTCCTACAGGGTATGTGAATCTGCATCTCCCTGGGATGATTCGGATCACAAGATTGCGCGCATTATCACGTGTTTCTAACTGTGTTTTTGCTAACATGTCTGTTTACACTGAACGCAAAATTTCTGTATAGTTTTGAGTCCAATTTGTTGGTTTGAAATCAGGTTTGATTAGTTCGTAGGTTTGAAATCAGGTTTGATTAGTTCGTAGAGAGGTTTAACCCTTTCTGCGTAATTTAGAACATAAGTTCTACCGAAATTCAGGAAACCTAGAATTGATTGTAAGTTTTTCTGCGTTTTCGGAGGTTGGAGCAGTGCACATTTCTCTAAGAAGTTTGCTGCCAGGCTTTTGCCTTCACTTGATAGCTCGCATCCTAAGAATAGGACGTTAAGGTGGGCAATTCGTGATTTCTTAAAATTTAATTTATACCCTTCAGAAGCTAACCCAAGTATTATGGTGTTCACTCTTTTCAAGTGCATGTCCAAATCATCGTCTGTAAGATAGATGTCATCGACATAAGATAATGCACATCATCGTACATTTGTAGTAACTCAGTTACTCTGGCTGAAAATAATCCTGGACTATTCTTGAATCCCTGGGGGAGACGGCAAAATTGTCGCTGTGTCCCCATGATTGAGAAATCGGTCAAGTGCCTGTTTCGGATGCAATGTTTTGACAGAAAAACCCATTTGAAATATTTAATGTGGTTTTATATATTTTACACACGATATTATTCATCAGTGCTGCACTGTGCGCGTTTTGTACTAAAAAAGTTTTGCAACAAGAGTTTAAGTGTCTGTAGTCCAAAACTAGACGATATGTATTGTCTGGTTTGGAGACAGGAAACAAAGGATTGTTCAGTGATGAGGTGAATGTTTCAATCACCCCTTGGTATTCAAGTTGATTTAAAATCTCCCCGACCTGTTTTTTAGCTTCCTGTTTTACAGGATATTGCCTTGCATTGTTGGTTGATTTTTTAACTGGATTTTATGGTGAGGAGAATCCTTATCCCATCCTATGTGATTTTTATATAATGCTGGAGCCTGAGCTACTGCCCATTTCCTGGCATATGTGCATTTTTTATGAATTGGAATGTGATTTGAGAAGGATTGCATCATTATCTCTTCGCCATGTGGGCACTCCCTGACAAATTCAGGTGGCCAGTCTTGTTCAGCTAGAAGAATGTCATAACCCTTATGAAGCTTATCCCAAAAGAGAGCTTTTATTTTCCTAGTTATGTCCCCCTCCATCCGGAGTGTTACTTCATATAACTTGTGGGGTACACTAACCCTGGTGTCGGCTGTTTCAACTTGAATGCATTCATTCAAGTCCACTGTCTCCAGATGATCCTTCAGGATACGAACTATGGTTACTTCTGCTGTGCTGTATAGCATTGTCTGGGCCCATTCCCCGTTCTTGAGTTGTGTCCTTAAGATCCTCGCCATGCCTGATCTTTACACTTGCTACCTTCTTCTTGGTGAATTGAGTTTTCTTATATTTTGGAACGTGCTGTTCGTCTTTGGACTTCACGCGTTCTTCTTTTTGTTCTGATCGTCCTCTTCTTTCTGATTTCTGTGAGGAAGTCTGAAAGGTACGAGGGTAACGTGTATCAGTATCTTGATATCTATCAGGTTTTCTTAACCCCTTCCGTGCGGGCGGTTTTCCCCGCCCATGCTGACTCCGCCTTGCGCGGGCGGAGTCATGACGGAACGGTTCCGTCATCCGCACAGCTCACCCGTAGTGCATGATGGAACCGTTCCGTCAGCAGCATGGAAGGGGTTAAGTTATCCCTATTTCTGAGGTTGTACCTCTTTTCAGAGGGCTCCCGTTCGGAAGACCGACCTCCCCGTTGACGAGATCTTCCTCTGGACTGGGAATGCTTCTCTTTAGGAAGTGTTTGTTTAGTGTTTTCCCAGTTCTTCTTAGGAGTAGTGATATTATTTTTAATAAAAACTTTTTGAGGATTTTCTGTTAGTTTTCAATAATTCTGGCAAGCTCATATGGTTGCTCAGTAATATCTGTTTCTTTTAGCTTCTGGCGGATAACAACTGATGCTGCTTTACCTTTCATGTTGGCTAATAATATAGCCGAGACCTGTTTGAAATCTTTTAGTAATTTCATACCAAGATTTAAGGCAGTTTCTGGTCCGTATTCATTTTGGATCTGTCTTAGGACGTCTGGTATTACTGCCATAGACGGAACACCATGTGTTTTTGTGTAGATTGAAACAAAGACTGTGCCCCAAGTGTCACAGTCCTCCACATGTGGTACTATCCCCATTGGTAAACAGATTGTCAGAATTCTGTGTTTCTCATGAGGTGTACTATCAGGGAATACTGCCTCAATTTAAGTAATTTTTTGAGTTAACCAGAACGGATTTTGTTCCTATTTTGCTGGTAATTTACCAATGACTGATATTATCCTTTAACCCACTCCAGACGTCTTTTGGAGTATTTACGGGAAAAAGGGGTCTGTGTGAAAAGCAAAACTGAGTTACTCTAGTATCTAGCGTTAAATTATCGCCTTACCGAACGTTGGGCTCCATGTAGTGTAGTTCCTATATTCACAATAGGCTCTGTGCATTGGAATAATATATCCTGTACTTTAGACATAGGACTGAGGTCGACTAGGTCTCTACCGAATATTTTAAACTTAATTGTGAGTGCCAGCTAGCTCAGAGGTCACTAGAAACTATCTCGAATTCACAAGAAGGGATTAGTTTCTGACAACCGCATAAACATGACAACTTTGTTTCCCAAGAATAGGAAATCAATCTTTAGAGTCGCGGAAACAATAGATGGCTATTTTACTCAGTCACTCGTGCATGCTTCGTTTCACCAGAGGTGCTGAGAAATAGAGAGACGGGCGTTTTCAATAAAAAGTATTTATTGAACAGTCTTCTTTCTCAAGCATAAGAAATATACTGCTACAATCGTAATACTGGTTATAAAGTACAATGCGTACAGCACGAAGAGTATTATAAAATAATACTGTAAAAGCATGATATGGTTTCTAAGCCATAAAATACCTAAAATATCTAAAATACATACAGTGATAAATAATGACTAAAAGTACTCAACTGGTGCTTCTAAAATACGCCTACCCCGGTGTACCCAACCTAAGTCTAGTACAAGGGAAGAAGTAAGTAAGGTGTAGTTTAAGTTCAGTATTCTTTGCCAAGAATCTATTCAAAGAATTCTCTAAGGGTCTACTCAGCTCTGTACCTTGGTTCTAGAATGAAGGTGGTCTTGTATCTCTCTCTCAGGACTCGATTTCCCAGCAACTCGCAAGGGTAGTGTTGGACTTGGCCCTTCTGGCAGGTTCACCCCTAAACTTTTTGCTTTTAATGGTGACCTGGTGATGGTGATTTTTTGGGTTCTGCGCACTTTCACTGTGTCCCAGTGGAAAGTGTGTGTGCACTCTGAGTGCGTGGAGTAAGGTTGGCCTGCCCTCCCATAGGAATGCATGGGGAATGTATGTGTCCATGGTAGTTCCTGATGCGTGAGGCGTGCATGCTCGAGTTTGGTATGTGCGAACTCGTGAGAGCGAATGCTGCGCAATGGTATGTGCGGCGTGTATGTGTCTAGTGGGGAAGTGCCACTTCTAGACATGGCTGTACGTGTACTGTGAGGGTGCTGGAATGTGATTGGCTGGAGCGGGCTGGGATGCCAGGCTCCAGGATGTCTGGATGGGTCTGCCCAGTGGTGACTGCTGAGATTAGCATGCTGATGTGAGGGGAGGGCTGCACCTGGTTCCTGAATGAGGCTGGGTTTTCCCCACACAATGCTGGCTCCGCCCCCTGTGGTGCGACTGATGACCCTAGTCCTGCCAGTGAATGAAAAGGGTGATTGAGCACATCAAGGGTGCTCCAAAACCAGCTGCGACTGGTTTCTCCCCCACCCTGCCTGCCCCTCCTGATGCCCAGGACCTTCTGCTGTGCCTTTGCCCTTGCCCCAGGGCTGTGGCTGCCCCTAGCGCCCCGTGAGCACTTTATTTTCCATGCCTGGGCAGAGCGCTGTCGTTTTCCCTCTGAGGGAAGCGCTCCTGCCCTTTTTGTGCCCCAGAGTGCTTTGTTGCACTTTATTCTTAATTGCGGGTACCACACCGTTTATTTGGTTGTTTGGCGAGTGCCCACCTCACTGTTGTGGTTTTATTTTCTACCTCGAGGGTGCCCACCCCTCGGTAATAGCCCGAGATTCACAGCCGCAAACCGCGGGTAAAAAGGAAGTCAGGCACCGTAGTGCCTGACGCTGGGCGGGACTTCCGGTCTGGAAAGGAAGTCCCGCCCGCCGCCGTGCAGGGATGGGCCGGTGCCTGACCGAGAGAAAGGAAAGCTGTCCCGGAGCCACGAAGGCTCCCCACCCTGATTCCCAGTCACGAGATGGGGGACCGGGTGAAGAGATGGCGAAGCGGGCGCATGTGGAAGGCGGGGCTCCCATGAGGAGAGCGAGCCCCGCCGAGCACTACCGCCGCCTGCAGACAGGAGCCCGAGCCCCAGCAGCCAGCCCGGTGAGTTTAGAAGGGCTGGGGGGGAGCTCCGGGCGTGTGAGGGAACCAGGGCGCATTCAGCCTTCAGGGCGGCCCCAGGTGACAGTGGGCCGCCCCAACGTCTTTTTTAGCCAGAATGGCTCCGCCAGAAGCCCCCATTGCTTCAGGGAACCCAGAGGGGCCCACACTGTATTGCTTAGGGGGGGTGGTGTCGGGGCACATTGTCGGTGCCTGCCCCCCCTCCCCCCCCCCTCGGTGCCCATATTCTACCCCAGAGGGACCTATTTACTTACTGAGCCCTGGAGGGCTCCAACAATGGGCACATTTGTTCTTACGAGCCAGAGGGCTCCAACGATGGGCAAAGGTTTATTCCAAGAGCAAGAGTGCTCAAATGCTCCCCGTTATTTCTAGAGTCCAGAGGGCTCCAACCCTTGCGCAGTTTTGTCCTGGAGGGCTAGTGAGAGCCCTGTCGCAATTTGCTACAGCTGCCCAGGAAGTAGTGGGCAGCTGCACCGTTTAGGGTTCTTTCCTTTCTAGGGACTTGTTATTTGGACTTAGGAGTGAGTCGCACTCCTTCATCCCTACCCTGGCCTTCCACAGCTGCGCAGCACGTAGTGCCAGCTGCAGCGTTTAGGCCCTGTTATGTCCCTGTCCTCAGCTGCCCAGCAAGTAGTGGGTAGCTGTTACGTTTAGGTTTTGGCGCAGTGGTGCAACCTGGACTAGATGTAAGTTCTGTGCTAATGTGATTTCTGCGAAGTGTTCTTTGCTGCACCTCTGAATGTGTTGTAGATGCATCATGTGCCTTGTTCCTTACACCTCTGAATGTGTTGTTTATGCATCATGCGTTCTTCCGTGCTGCACCTCTGGATGTGTTGTAGATGCATCATGTGCCTTGTTCCTTACACCTCTGAATGTATGTTCTGCATCATGTGTTATGTGCTTATACCCCTACAGGTATTGTGCTACTTAGGTGGTTGTTCTTGCTAGTACAGGTGGTGCTAGTGAGGTCCTGGTTCCCTGCGTGACCTGTTCCTAAGGTGGTTAGGATTGCGTAGGTGGTACTTACCAGTTACCAGTAGTTACTGGTTGTGTGCTTTATGTTCTATTTTATGCTACAATGATTTATATTCTATAATCTAAGTGCTAATTCTATCTAGTGCTAAGTTCTAAAAGTGCTGATTCCTGACAATGGTCCATGTGGCCCTGTCTTGTACATATCCCCTGTAAATTCTGCCCGTGCCTATTGGCACATTGTAAAGTCTGTGTTTTTATCTAACGTGTTTTGGTATAATACAAAGGCTATTTTTATACATAACCTTGTGTGGAGTTTCCTTTGTGGTTGGCCTTGGGTGTTGTTACTGGGGTGCGTGCGCAAATACTTAACTCACATAGCCTCCAAGTTTAGCCTTGCTGCTCGTGCCATGTTACCTAGAGGGTGAGCCATAAAATACCTAAAATATCTAAAATACATACAGTGAGGGCGTGTAACTCCCTTGCCCTGACTTGGAGTGGTGGTCTCTGACTGACTTTGGCGCAAGCCCTGGCCAGCCAGGGATCCCTTTTCTAACAGGTAGCCTGGAAACTCTGGAGCTGGATTTCTCGGCAGGAGAAAAGACAGCGTCTCTCTGTGTGTCAGCTGGAGCGTCGGCTTCCTTCGGCACTTGCTGCTGCAGGGCGCGTCGGGCAAGTAGATAGTCGAACTACTCCAAACCACTGTGTGTTTGTCTGGGCAAGAGTAGGCATATTTATACCTTGATGGTGCCGGGTTTGACGTATGATTGGACATAATAACGTCATCAAAGACTCTGTTCTTTGAAAACTCCATGATTTCGTAGATAAATTAGTATTTAGGCAACGGGAAGTCCCTAGCTGCTGAAGGCAGGTTTTTCTAAGAAATCGTTGTTGATTCTCGGAACTTAGTGGAATTAGCCATGCCGTATTTGGGCTGCATAGGCTCAGTTTAAATATGGTAATGATTTCTATACCTATATAAGGATCAGGTAATTTATACCTATATATGGGCATGAATCGGGAAAATTACACTAGGGTCCTAGATTCCTACACAACACAACCAATACAGGATATTTAATATCAGAGTATTTACGAGGACGTGGGACACCCCATACATTTGCCGGGCGTCCAAACACAACCTCATAAGGTGACAATCTTGTTCTAGAATGAGCTGTGTTTCTTGTTGACAGAAGAGTTAGCGGTAGAGCATCTCGCCATTTCAACCCTGTTGTCTCCTGAATTTCAGTTTGAGTGTACCATTGTACTTCCCAACCAAACCCGCTGACTGTGGATGATTGGCAGCATGGAATTTCTGTTTAGCATGCAAACCTTCACAAATCAATTTAATCACTTTCTCATTAAAAAGACTTACATTGTCACTCCAGATAATTTGGGGCAAGCCGAAACGAGAAAAGTACTCTTTAAGGAGTACTTTCACAGTTGTAATGACTGTATTATCTCTAGTGGGGTAAGCCTCAACCCATTTACTAAACACACGTATGACCACTAACACATACTTAAGATTATTGCATCTCTCTAGTTCAATATAGTCCATTTGGATGACCTCAAAAGGAAAAATAGGTGGTGCAAAATTACCAGGTGGTGGAGGGGTGCCCTTCCCTGGATTATGCATCACACAGACCAAGCAATATTTTACCAAATGCGCAGCTGTCTTGGAGATGTTATCATTGTGCCGTACAGGGGCTCACAATTTAAAAATGCCTTTGGCACTAATGAGCTGACCCATGTGCCATAGTAACCACAGGAAGAACATATGCACCTGGCAACATCCATTTCTGTTCTCCAGATTTATCAATCCAACACCCTTCCTCATTCACGTTCAAATGTGCTGTACTCTGTTACCAGGCAGGTCGCTCCCCTCGCCGCACAGCACCACCTGTGTGACGCTGCCCTGAGCCCGCTGCTGCCGCTTGTTACGGTTCATGCCCTGTATAGCCTTATTTGTATCTCGCTTATTCCTCTGCAGTACCTCATTGTATTGCTTGTGTTTTATTGAATTTTCGCTTATTCTTCTGTGACTGTTTATTTTTCACCGTGATTGTGCCTTTCTTGCCGTCTGTACCCCCCGCCCGCTTCCCCCTTCATTCTTCCCCCCGTTGTACCCCCTGCGGCCCCGCCCTCCTATTCACCCATTTGCCGCCCCGCTCCAGCCTCGCAGCTGCTCCTCCCTCCCACCTCCCCTCATATGGAGGTCGCTGCAAGATGAAGAGAGCGACCCTTGACTCTGTTGTCAGGCTAGTCGCTCTCCTCGCCGCACAGCACCACCTGTGTGATGCTACCCTGAGCCCGTTGCTGCCGCTCATTACGGTTCATGCCCTTGTATAGCCTTCTTTGTATCTTGCTTATCCCTCTGCTGCACCTCATTGTATTGCTTGTATTTAGCCCTCCTGTTCACCCATTTGCCGCCCCACTCCCGCCACCCAGCGGCTCCTCCCTCCCACCTCCCCTCATATTGAGGCCATTGCATGGCCGCCCCAAAGGCAAGTCTGTCTGCGCCCGTCCTTGCCTGGACCGTGCCCAGTGCCAGAACCCCTGGCCCCTGCGAACGCCACGACGCCGGTCTCTCCTATGAAGCCAGTGCCCTCTACCCACTCAACACAGGACACCCACACACCTGCCTCCTAGCCACCCCGAAGTGCACCCAACGACCCTTCTACTGCCGGAATTGCAGCTTTACCAGCATCTGACCCGCCAACCCAACCACCAGAAAAGAACCCAACTACCTCAGATGCATCCTGCTAAACACCCGCTCCACCCGCAAATATGCCGTTAAACTCTGGGACCTACTCGACTCAACCTCCCCAGGCGTTGTCTTCCTGACGGAGACCTGGTTGAACCCTTCTTTGGCACCCAACATCTCCATCGCCATCCTGGACGGCTACAAGAACTCCCACGAGGGCCGCATTAACAGAGTAGGACGAGGAATTGCCTCGGCCAACACCGACGACACTCTCAGCACCGCCGAACACCTGCACTTTCAGATCCACACTGATCCCAACACCACCCCCAGAGGAACCCTCATCTACAGACCCCCCCGACCCGACCACAGTTCAGCGACTCCATCGCCGACTTCGTCAGCACATACACCTTCGCCGCCAAGGACTACATCCTCCTCGGGGACCTGAACTTCAACCTCGAGAAGAACAACAACACCAACTCCACCACATTGATTGACAACCACGCCAACCTCGGACTCAGACAACTCATCACAATACCAACTCACTCCGCCGGCCACACGCTTGACCCCATCTTCTCCGCAAGCTCCCACGTCTCCTCAACCACAAAACCGAACTCCACTGGACCAACCACAGCTACATCCACTTCACCTTCCTGAAACCCACCACGCACCACCACACCCAACAGACCCTCCGCCACTGCTGGAGCAAAGTCACCGAAGACCAGCTAACCACCACCCTCATCCAGAGCCCACCCGCCGAGCCCACCGACCCCAACAGTGCCGCCCGAAACATCAGACAGTGGATCAACGACTGCGCCAACACCATCGCCTCAATCAAGAGACCCTCCATCAGTCACACCAGCAAGAAAGCCAGCTAGTTCACTGAAGACCTCCAGGCTTCCAAGCAAACCTGCTGAAAACTAGAGAATAAATGGCACCGTAAACGAACACCGGACAGCTACGCAGCCCATAAGGACACCACCCGTAGACACCATCACCTCATCAGATCTGCCAAAAGGGCTTCCTTCAAAGACCGCCTAGACAACAACACACACAAAAGCAAAGAGCTCTTCAACATCGTGAAGGGACTCTCCAACCCCAGCTCCAACACCAACGGCATCCCGCCTTCGCAAGACCTGTGCGACTCCCTGGCCACCTTCTTCCTTTGCAAGATCGCAGACATCGATGACAGCTTCAACGCCATGACTGCCTGAACAACCACTGAGACCCCTGCCTCCACAATCACCATCCGCCTGCTCTCCAGGAACAACATAAACGACGACAACACAATCAAAATCATGAACACCATCCACTCCGGATCTCCATCAGACCCATGCCCACACCACATCTTCAACAAAGCCAGCACCACAGTCACACCCCAGCTCCGGAAAGCCATTAACATCTCCTTTGAGACAGCAACCTTCCCGGAGAGCTGGAAGCACACCGAGATCAACGCCTTACTCAAAAACCCCAAGTCGGACTCCAAGGACCTCAAGAACCTCCGGCCCATCTCCCTGCTCCCGGCGAAGGTCATCGAGAAGACCGTCAACAACCAACTAGCCTGTTACCTCAAGGAGAACAACATCTTGGACCAGTCCCATCCGGGTTCTGCAGTAACCACAGCACCGGAACTGCCCGCATCGCCGCCACCGATGATATCAGGGCCCTGCAACACAACTGAGAAACCGGGGCCCTCATCCTCCTGGACCTGTCTGCCGCCTTCAACACGGTCTGCCTCACACCCAACGCACACGCCTCCATGACGCTGGGGTCTAAGAAAAGGCCCTGGACTGGACCACCTCTTTCCTCTCCGGCAGAACCCAGAGCATCTGCCTGCCCCCTTTCCGCTCCGAAGCCACCGAGATTATCTGCGGTGTACCCAAGGGCTCATTCCTCAGCCCAACACTGTTTAACATCTACATGGCACCGCTCACCCACAACTACATGACCTCAACATCATCTCCTACGCCGACAGCACCCTGCTGATCCTCTCCCTCTCCAAGGACCCCCACACCGCAAATACCAACCTCCATGAAGGAATAAAAGCCTTCGCCGAATGGATGATGAACAGCCGGCTGAAGCTAAACCTGGACAAGACTGAAGTCCTCATCCTTGGATCCACCCCCTCGGCCTGGGATGACTCCTGGTGGCCGACTCCACTGAGAGCAGCTCCAACACCCAAAGACCACGCACACAACCTAGGGTTCATCCTCGACTCCACCCTCTTCATGACAAAGCAGGTCAACGCTGTCTCATTCTCCTGCTTCAACACCCTCCACATGCTCCGCAAGATCTACAAGTGGATCCCCACAGAAACAAGAAGAACGGTCACCCAGGCCCTTGTCAGCAGCAGGCTGGACTACGGAAACGCCCTCTACGCAGGAGCCTTGGTCAAACTCTTGAAACAACTTCAACGCATTCAGAACACCTATGCACGCCTGATCCTTGACATCCCACATCGCAGCCACATCACACCCCACCTGAGAGACCTGCACTGGCTCCCCATCAGCAAGAGGATAACCTTCAAGCTCCTCACCCATGCGCACAAGGCACTCCACAACACCGGACCAGCGTACCTCAACGGACGACTCAGCTTCTACACCGCCACCCGCCAGCTTCACTCCGCCAACCTCGCCATCGCCACAATCCCCCGCATCCAAAGAGCGTCCTCCGGCAGCAGATCGTTCTCCCACCTCTCCCCCAAGACCTGGAACACCCTCCCAATCCCCCTACAGCAGACCCAAGTCCTGCTGCCCTTCAGAAGACTCCTCAAGACCTGGATTTTTGGGCAGTAGCAGCCCCTCCAGCGCCTTGAGACCCTCACGGGTAAGTAGTGCGCTTTACAAGTGTTTCGATTGAGTGAATGAGTGATTGATATGCATCTGGCAACATCCATTTCTGTTCTCCAGATTTATCAATCCAACACCCTTACTTGTTCAAATGTGCTGTACTCTCCTGCCATTTCTCTAATTCCTCTATTGTGGCTTCACTCTGTATCTCCTTTACACTCTCAAGGGTATTTTCAAACATAACAACCTCGGGAACCCACCTAGCTGGACCTGCAACAAATGTGTTTCATTTTACTATGGGCTGTTTCCTTAGTTGCCTGATCTGCAAAAGCAGTTCCCCTACCGGCATTATCAGTAACATTTCTATAGGCTCTGCACTTGATTAGTGCCAATTTCTTCAATCAATCAATCAACCAATACATTTGTAGAGCGCACTACTCACCGGAGAGGGTCTCAAGGTACTGAAGGGGGGGGGGGGGGTGCTATTGCTCGAATAGCCAGGTCTTGTGGTGTTTCCTGAAGGTGAGATGGTCCTGGCTCAGTCGTAGGTGTGCGGGGAGGGAGTTCCATGTCTTGGCCGCCAGGTAGGAGAACGATCTTCCTCTGGTGGTGGTTCTGCAAATCCGTGAGACGGTGGCAAGGGCGAGGCTGGTGGAGTGGAGCTGGCGGGTGGGGGTGTAGAACGAGAGGCGGTTGTTGAGGTATTCGGGGCCCATGTTATGGAGCGCTTTGTGTTCGTTGGTGAGCAGCCTGAACGTGATCCTGTTGCTGACGGGGAGCCAGTGCAGGTTTCTCAGGTGGGCAGATATGTGGCTGTGACGAGGGATGTCGAGGATGAGTCGTGCGGAGGCGTTCTGTATGCGCTGAAGGTGTTTCTGAAGTTTGGCTGTGGTTCCTGCTAATAGGGCGTTCCCATAGTCCAGTCGGCTGGTGATGAGGGCCTGGGTGACCGTCTTTCTGGGTTTGGTGGGCATCCACTGGAAGATCTTTCGGCGCATGCCCAGGGTGTTGAAGCATGAGGACGAGACTGCGTTGACTTGCTTGGTCATCGTGAGGGATGAATCCCAGGTTGCGTGCGTGGTCCGGCGGTGTCGGTGCGGTGCCCAGCATCGTGGGCCACCAGGAGTCGTCCCAGACAGATGGGGATTGTCCGAGGATGAGGACCTCCGTCTTGTCTGAGTTGAGCTTCAGACGGCTGTGCTTCATCCATTCTGCGACATCTTTCATTCCGTCTTGGAAGTTGGCTTTGGCGGTGAGTGGGTCTTTGGTGAGGGAGAGTATCAGTTGGGTGTTGTTGGCGTAGGAGATGATTTTGATGTTGTGTTTACGTGCGATGGTGGCAAGGGGCTCATGTAGATATTGAAGAGGGTTGGGCTGAGTGAGGAGCCCTGGGGTACGCCGCAGATGATCTTGGTGGCCTCGGAGCGGAAGGGAGGGAGGTGGGCACGCTGGGTTCTGTAGGAGAGAGACGATGTGATCCAGTCCAGGGGCTTTCTTTGGATCCCAGTGTTGTAGAGGCAGGTTATTAGGGTGCAGTGGCAGACGGTATCAAAGGCTGCCGAGAGGTCGAGTAGGATGAGAGCGGTTGTGTCGGTGTCAGTACGGTGCCCAGCGTCGTGGGCCACCAGGAGTCGCCCCAGGCGGATGGGGATTGTCCGAGGATGAGGACCTCCGTCTTGTCTGAGTTGAGCTTCAGACGGCTGTGCTTCTTCCATTCTGCTACATCTTTCATTCCGTCTTGGAAGTTGGCTTTAGCGGTGAGTGGGTCTTTGGTGAGGGAGAGTATCAGTTGGGTGTCGTCGGCGTAGGAGATGATTTTGATGTTGTGTTTGCGTGCGATGGTGGCAAGGGGGCTCATGTAGATATTGAAGAGGGTTGGGCTGAGTGAGGAGCCCTGGGGTACGCCGCAGATGATCTTGGTGGCCTCGGAGCGGAAGGGAGGGAGGTGGGCACGCTGGGTTCTGTAGGAGAGAGACGATGTGATCCAGTCCAGGGGCTTTCTTTGGATCCCAGTGTTGTAGAGGCAGGTTATTAGGGTGCAGTGGCAGACGGTATCAAAGGCTGCCGAGAGGTCGAGTAGGATGAGAGCGGTTGTGTCGGTGTCAGTACGGTGCCCAGCGTCGTGGGCCACCAGGAGTCGTCCCAGGCGGATGGGGATTGTCCGAGGATAAGGACCTCCGTCTTGTCTGAGTTGAGCTTCAGACGGCTGTGCTTCTTCCATTCTGCTACATCTTTCATTCCGTCTTGGAAGTTGGCTTTAGCGGTGAGTGGGTCTTTGGTGAGGGAGAGTATCAGTTGGGTGTCGTCGGCGTAGGAGATGATTTTGATGTTGTGTTTGCGTGCGATGGTGGCAAGGGGGCTCATGTAGATATTGAAGAGGGTTGGGCTGAGTGAGGAGCCCTGGGGTACGCCGCAGATGATCTTGGTGGCCTCGGAGCGGAAGGGAGGGAGGTGGACATTCTGGGTTCTGTCGGAGAGGGACGATGTGATCCAGTCCAGGGCCTTTTCTTGGATCCCAGTGTTGTAGAGGCAGGTTATTAGGGTACGGTGGCAGACGGTATCAAAGGCTGCCGAGAGGTCGAGTAGGATGAGAGCGCTTGTCTCTCCGTTGTCCATCAGGGTCCTGATGTCATCGGTGGCTGCGATTGGGGCGGTCTCGGTGCTGTGGTTGGCGAGAAATCCGGACTGGGATGGGTCGGGCGAGTTCTTTGCTTCGAGGAATGCAGTCAACTGTTTGTTGACGGTCTTCTCGATGACTTTAGCCGGGAAGGGGAGCAGGGATATGAGGCGGAAGTTCTCGAGATCTTTGGGGTCCGCTGTTGGTTTCTTCAGAAGGGCGTTGATTTCTGCATGTTTCCAGCTTCCAGGGAAGGTGGCTGACGTGAAGGAGCTGTTGATGATGTTCCGGAAGTGGGGTGCGATGATGGTGTCTGCTTTGTTGAAGATATGATGAGTAGTAGTTTCAACAGTGGTTCTTTCGGGTATCTAAACAATTGCTTTAAATCATATGCATGCCTTCAACAGTAATCAAAACATAGCTACAATTAATATGCTACATTATTTATCTTTAAAGTGCAAAACCAAACACAAGAAAAAGGGTCAGAGTGATTTTTAATTAAACAGTTATTTTTTCTTTTCTTTTTAGTTTTCAACTGACACCTTCCGTAAGAGCATAAAAAGCAATTTTTACTTTTTTCACAAAATACAAAATACGGCGCAACAATTCAAATCAGTGTAAGAAGTGACTTAGCGTGAAATATTGTGACATTGTGACATATATAAGTGAAGGTCTATATACAAGTGAATGAGTGATTATGAGGAAGAGGGGAAAGGTTATAAAAGGCCAATTCCTATCTCCTTAATACTCGAGACCAACACGCTATTTCAATTAGCTATGGTGTGTTGGACACAGTAAGTTGGTCCTTTGGTGGTTCTGTCGACGTTTCGACCCTGTGGACACCTTATTTATGGGTCACTGGCGGGTCTTCTTCAGGACGGGGACTGGGAAAGGATTATTGCGCCTGTTGGTTTAAAAGGGGTAAAACCATCAGGTTTGGGTTTTGCTCAAGGAATTATTATTGGAAGACGTTGTTACAATTTATTACCAGGTCTTCACCGAGCAGACATCCTTATATTCTACTTTGTGCGGGTGTCTTCAGCAATCTTGAATCTAAATAATCAAACAATTAATATTATTGGACTAATTACTCCACATTAATCATATGAGGAATTGGATCAAGCCTCACGAGTGTATTACACTCACCTATTAGGGATATCCTGTGGCATTAATCAAGGATATTTCTATTTGTAGGATGGCTTTTCTCTCTAATCACCACGATCGTTGTGCATTACTTTCAACAATCTGCAAATTAATATTATTTACAAAGTATTAGTAGAGTGTTTTAAAAAAAAAAAAAAAAGGGTCATTGGGAAAGTCTAAACATGGTTAATCACCCCACTATGTTCTCTTAGCAGCACTCACCATTTGTATGTGCGTGTTTCTATATTCAAAAAATGCAAGGTTGCTGTCTGCCATCATTATGCCATCTCGCATTCAATGTGGGATTTCTGTAATATTAAAAACAGAAAAGTCCGTCAAATCACTTGACCACACAGACAGAATTAGAATCTGTGTAGGTCTGCAGATTGCCGCGCTTACTTTAAGGTGCCGTTTCCTTCGTCAAGCTGGGATTCAAAACTCGTCCGCTCGGCTGAGCAGTGCCGATTAGTTCAACGCGGGTCCCAGAAGGCGGTAGTTATCAACTTCCGCGTTCGCCTCGAGGACGTCAGCGTTGCCAAGCAACACAACGCGAGACAAGGCACGTGTCAGAGTGACGTCAGCCCGTCTGTGTTAGAAACACCTCTGCCCGAGTCAGTTTCAAGACGCCTCTCGTTGCTAGGCGATCCTTACAAGAAAGGCTTTAGAGATTTTAAATCGAGGTATTGGGACTAATGCATTATTCATTATTCGGTACTCGGGAGGGAGATTACGACAATTTTAAGGAGGATTAGAAGAAAAGATATTTCAATCTTTAAATCGAGACACAGAGGAATTTAGTGAAAAGGATACTTAACACATCTCGATGACAAAATCAAAAACACTTCCATAGCCTTTTGTTTCGCCACAATTAATATAAACAATCAGTTAACGTGATCCATGTACATTATATTTGAAAAACATACAACGTTATATTTCTTTTTCCTTTGTGCTAGCGAAAACAGTGTAATACTTTTAAGCTAAACTATTCAGAAATGTTTTGGGTCAAAAATAAGACAGCAGATATACACATAGCCAAACATTCACAGCTGTCCCATTTGTCTCGCTGTTTCTTCTCTCTCATTAAGCCCCTGTGAGACACTGTTCAAAGAATGTATCCATCTACACTCCTTATAGTTCATTGCCCTCGCTAAGGATCCACCCCTTGGGCCTACGGTTACCTTTTCCACAGCTCTCCACTCCATCTCATCAGGCTTATGTTTATAGGTGTTATAATGCTCAACTAGTGGGGCCCCAATAGTGTTGCATCTAATTCGGCTCATATGTTGCAAAATTCTTATTTTGACTTTTTGTGTAGTTTGTCCTACGTAAAGCAACCCACATGGACAACTGATGGTGTATATCACATGGGTACTGTTGCAATTCGTAAACTGTGCCAATTTGTATGTTCTGGAGTTATGTGTGAAACTAGATCCTTCCTGGCAGAGATCACACACCTTGCAACTGCCACATTTGTGGTTGCCAACCAACGGAGGCAGATTCAACATACTTCTTAGGTCTTGTTGCTTAGGCGGATTGAGAAAGGCGCTGACCACTACATCCTTGATGTTCCGTCCTCGTTTGAATGCAAATAGTGGCTGCTCCTCCATCTGTAGGTCACTCGCCACCAGGTTCCAGTACTTCTTTATAGTTTTTTTAATATCCGCACTTTTAGTGTTATATGTGGTTACACATACTAAGTACTTCGTGCCATCCGTCTTCTCCTTTCGTTCCAGCAATTGTTCACGTGGTTGGTACCATGCGCGTTTTCTTGCTTTTTTAAGCAAGCTCGATGGATACCCACATTTCCTCAGTCGCAATGTCAGGTCTTCCGCAGCCTGGATGAAGTCCTGTCGTCTATAGCAGTTCCTTCTTACCCTCAGATACTGTCCGTAGGGTAAATTGTCCCTTAGGTTCCTGGGATGATGTGATCCATACATCAGGAGTGTATTTCTTCCCATTGGTTTGCGGAACAAATCAGTATACAGTTGACCATTTTCAACCTTAAATGTAAGATCCAAGAAATCAATGGATTCTGAGTTGCTAGTCATCGTAAATTGGATATCAATATTCCTGGTATTTATCCAGGAATAGAAGTCTTTCAGTTCCATTTCAGTTCCTGACCAAATCATAAGCACATCATCAATGTACCGTTTCCATACATCAATGTTGTGCAGGTAGGGATTGGCAAGGTCATACAGATGCTCCTCCTCATAATGGTCCATAAAGATGTTAGCCAGACTAGGAGCATATGTAGCCCCCATGGCTACTCCTTTACATTGATAGTAGAATTGATTCCTAAAAAGAAAGAAATTTTTCTTCATCGCTATCTCAAGGAGGTTTATCAAGAATTCAGTCGGTATCCAGTGAGGTCTCTCTCTTCTGTCAAGTGTTTTCGTAATGACTTCTATTGCAGTGGTCTGGGGAATAGAGGTGTACAGAGATGACACATCTAGCGTCACCATCATCTGTTTCTTGTTATCAAATGGTTGACCCTCCAGGAGCTGTATAATGTGCATGCTGTCACGTACATAGGATTTGGTATGTGTGACCCACGGCTGCAGAAAGTGGTCAATGAATTTGTTGAGCGGCTCCAGAATCGAGCCACAACCCGATACTATGGGTCTACCGGGAGGTTTCTCAAGTCCCTTATGCACCTTAGGGAGTGCGTATATTGTTGGAGTTCTTGGTTCACGTTGATTGAGGAAACCGTACTCATTTTGGCTTAGAAAGCCCATATCGATTCCATTTCTAGTTACTGTCTCGATCAGTGTCTTTATTTCAAGGGTCGGATCTCCTCTGATCTTACTATAACTGTCCTGCACTTGGAGTTTCCCATTAATCTCATCAATGTAGTCTTGTGTATTTTGTACCACAATTGCACCCCCCTTGTCCGCTGCTTTTATTACTATGGCTTCATTACGTGACAGTTCATAGAGTGCACCCTTTTCTTCTTTACTTGTGTTGTATTGTATATATCTTCGTTCTTCCAGTGATTGCATGACTTCTTCTAAGACCACTTTTTCAAAGGCCAATATTCTTTCACTCATTGTGAATGAGGCTGGTGTAAACGTAGAGACTGGTCTAAACATCGTTGCTGTTCTTATAGGTGATGAGTCATTTTTAGTGAAGAAGTACTTCAGTCTGATTTTTCTGAAAAATCTCTGCAGTTCTAACCTCACTTGGAATGAGTCTGGGATAGTTGTTGGCACGAATGAAAGTCCTCTGGATAAAACATTTCTTTCTGCGTCCGTTAGGGTATAATTAGATAGATTAATCACTGTATCAAGATTTTGTGTGGGGGTATTGGTATCTTGACTTTGGAGTGCTATTGTCAACAGGCAGTTAGGGTCCAGAGTAGTTTCAACTTGTACCTCCGAATTCGGGCCCCGTGTAGCTTCGATTGATAATAGAGACATGTGTTCGCGGATTTGGTGCAATGGTGCTGCGCTAACTTTGGATATATGTTGACCTCCATTGTCGCCCAGTCTCTCGGAAACAGATGAATTTAGATAGTTTGAAACCCCTGATGTACTTGGAATCTCATTATTGTGGGGCCTCACCAGCGATAGGTCTGCCTCCTTGTAGATATCTCCCCATGTGAATCCGGTTGATAGAACCTGACCCGGGATGTGCCCTGCGCTGACCTCCCCCGCCCCCATCTCCTTGGGCGATCCCAATTCTGTTGTCTCCCCCCGCCTCTGTTTCCTCTGGAGGGACCTTCCCCTAAAAAAGGATTCTGTGCCTGATAATCTGAGTTACTAGTAGAGGGTTGGTTGATGTCTGAATCAGAGCCACTCCCTGCGGATGAATTAGAGAATGTATGGAACCTACGTGGTCCCTGTCTTCCCCTGTTTGTAAAGAAACCTTGGGCGTCCTGCTGGTAATAGTTATCGGCTAAGTATGGATATGTAACCTTTTTATCGTAGTTTTTGATGTCTTTTGCTAATTTGTCAAGCTTTCTACCTAATGTGATTGTGTTGAATTCGGCCAATGTTTTCTCAGCACGCTCCAACGCCTCCTTCGCGTTGGTGAGGGCTGAGTCACCCAAGATCTCAGTTTTTAGGTCAGCTATTTCCTGTATTAGTTTCCTCACGTACTCAATGGCCGTCTCAACTCCAAGCACCATCCAGTGCCTGGAGCAGTGCCCAATAACTGCTCCAGGCACTGGATGGTGCTTGGAGTTGAGACGTCCATTGAGTACGTGAGGAAACTAATACAGGAAATAGCTGACCTAAAAACTGAGATCTTGGGTGACTCAGCCCTCACCAACGCGAAGGAGGCGTTGGAGCGTGCTGAGAAAACATTGGCCGAATTCAGCACAATCACATTAGGTAGAAAGCTTGACAAATTAGCAAAAGACGTCAAAAACTACGATAAAAAGGTTACATATCCATACTTAGCCGATAACTATTACCAGCAGGACGCCCAAGGTTTCTTTACAAACAGGGGAAGACAGGGACCACGTAGGTTCCATACATTCTCTAATTCATCCGCAGGGAGTGGCTCTGATTCAGACATCAACCAACCCTCTACTAGTAACTCAGATTATCAGGCACAGAATCCTTTTTTAGGGGAAGGTCCCTCCAGAGGAAACAGAGGCGGGGGGAGACAACAGAATTGGGATCGCCCAAGGAGATGGGGGCGGGGGAGGTCAGCGCAGGGCACATCCCGGGTCAGGTTCTATCAACCGGATTCACATGGGGAGATATCTACAAGGAGGCAGACCTATCGCTGGTGAGGCCCCACAATAATGAGATTCCAAGTACATCAGGGGTTTCAAACTATCTAAATTCATCTGTTTCCGAGAGACTGGGCGACAATGGAGGTCAACATATATCCAAAGTTAGCGCAGCACCATTGCACCAAATCCGCGAACACATGTCTCTATTATCAATCGAAGCTACACGGGGCCCGAATTCGGAGGTACAAGTTGAAACTACTCTGGACCCTAACTGCCTGTTGACAATAGCACTCCAAAGTCAAGATACCAATACCCCCACACAAAATCTTGATACAGTGATTAATCTATCTAATTATACCCTAACGGACGCAGAAAGAAATGTTTTATCCAGAGGACTTTCATTCGTGCCAACAACTATCCCAGACTCATTCCAAGTGAGGTTAGAACTGCAGAGATTTTTCAGAAAAATCAGACTGAAGTACTTCTTCACTAAAAATGACTCATCACCTATAAGAACAGCAACGATGTTTAGACCAGTCTCTACGTTTACACCAGCCTCATTCACAATGAGTGAAAGAATATTGGCCTTTGAAAAAGTGGTCTTAGAAGAAGTCATGCAATCACTGGAAGAACGAAGATATATACAATACAACACAAGTAAAGAAGAAAAGGGTGCACTCTATGAACTGTCACGTAATGAAGCCATAGTAATAAAAGCAGCGGACAAGGGGGGTGCAATTGTGGTACAAAATACACAAGACTACATTGATGAGATTAATGGGCAACTCCAAGTGCAGGACAGTTATAGTAAGATCAGAGGAGATCCGACCCTTGAAATAAAGACACTGATCGAGACAGTAACTAGAAATGGAATCGATATGGGCGTTCTAAGCCAAAATGAGTACGATTTCCTCAATCAACGTGAACCAAGAACTCCAACAATACACGCACTCCCTAAGGTGCATAAGGGACTTGAGAAACCTCCCGGTAGACCCATAGTATCGGGTTGTGGCTCGATTCTGGAGCCGCTCAACAAATTCATTGACCACTTTCTGCAGCCGTGGGTCACACATACCAAATCCTATGTACGTGACAGCATGCACAGTATACAGCTCCTGGAGGGTCAACCATTTGATAACAAGAAACAGATGATGGTGACGCTAGATGTGTCATCTCTGTACACCTCTATTCCCCAGACCACTGCAATAGAAGTCATTACGAAAACACTTGACAGAAGAGAGAGACCTCACTGGATACCGACTGAATTCTTGATAAACCTCCTTGAGATAGCGATGAAGAAAAATTTCTTTCTTTTTAGGAATCATTTCTACTATCAATGTAAAGGAGTAGCCATGGGGGCTACATATGCTCCTAGTCTGGCTAACATCTTTATGGACCATTATGAGGAGGAGCATCTGTATGACCTTGCCAATCCCTACCTGCACAACATTGATGTATGGAAACGGTACATTGATGATGTGCTTATGATTTGGTCAGGAACTGAAATGGAACTGAAAGACTTCTATTCCTGGATAAATACCAGGAATATTGATATCCAATTTACGATGACTAGCAACTCAGAATCCATTGATTTCTTGGATCTTACATTTAAGGTTGAAAATGGTCAACTGTATACTGATTTGTTCCGCAAACCAATGGGAAGAAATACACTCCTGATGTATGGATCACATCATCCCAGGAACCTAAGGGACAATTTACCCTACGGACAGTATCTGAGGGTAAGAAGGAACTGCTATAGACGACAGGACTTCTTCCAGGCTGCGGAAGACCTGACATTGCGACTGAGGAAACGTGGGTATCCATCGAGCTTGCTTAAAAAAGCAAGAAAACGCGCATGGTACCAACCACGTGAACAATTGCTGGAACCAAAGGAGAAGACGGATGGCACGAAGAACTTAGTATGTGTAACCACATATAACACTAAAAGTGCGGATATTAAAAAAACTATAAAGAAGTACTGGAACCTGGTGGCGAGTGACCTACAGATGGAGGAGCAGCCACTATTTGCATTCAAACGAGGACGGAACATCAAGGATGTAGTGGTCAGCGCCTTTCTCAATCCGCCTAAGCAACAAGACCTAAGAAGTATGTTGAATCTGCCTCCGTTGGTTGGCAACCACAAATGTGGCAGTTGCAAGGTGTGTGATCTCTGCCAGGAAGGATCTAGTTTCACACATAACTCCAGAACATACAAATTGGCACAGTTTACGAATTGCAACAGTACCCATGTGATATACACCATCAGTTGTCCATGTGGGTTGCTTTACGTAGGACAAACTACACAAAAAGTCAAAATAAGAATTTTGCAACATATGAGCCGAATTAGATGCAACACTATTGGGGCCCCACTAGTTGAGCATTATAACACCTATAAACATAAGCCTGATGAGATGGAGTGGAGAGCTGTGGAAAAGGTAACCGTAGGCCCAAGGGGTGGATCCTTAGCGAGGGCAATGAACTATAAGGAGTGTAGATGGATACATTCTTTGAACAGTGTCTCACAGGGGCTTAATGAGAGAGAAGAAACAGCGAGACAAATGGGACAGCTGTGAATGTTTGGCTATGTGTATATCTGCTGTCTTATTTTTGACCCAAAACATTTCTGAATAGTTTAGCTTAAAAGTATTACACTGTTTTCGCTAGCACAAAGGAAAAAGAAATATAACGTTGTATGTTTTTCAAATATAATGTACATGGATCACGTTAACTGATTGTTTATATTAATTGTGGCGAAACAAAAGGCTATGGAAGAGTTTTTGATTTTGTCATCGAGATGTGTTAAGTATCCTTTTCACTAAATTCCTCTGTGTCTCGATTTAAAGATTGAAATATCTTTTCTTCTAATCCTCCTTAAAATTGTCGTAATCTCCCTCCCGAGTACCGAATAATGAATAATGCATTAGTCCCAATACCTCGATTTAAAATCTCTAAAGCCTTTCTTGTAAGGATCGCCTAGCAACGAGAGGCGTCTTGAAACTGACTCGGGCAGAGGTGTTTCTAACACAGACGGGCTGACGTCACTCTGACGCGTGCCTTGTCTCGCGTTGTGTTGCTTGGCAACGCTGACGTCCTCGAGGCGAACGCGGAAGTTGATAACTACCGCCTTCTGGGACCCGCGTTGAACTAATCGGCACTGCTCAGCCGAGCGGACGAGTTTTGAATCCCAGCTTGACGAAGGAAACGGCACCTTAAAAGTAAGCGCCGCAATCTGCAGACCTACACAGATTCTAATTCTGTCTGTGTGGTCAAGTGATTTGATGGACTTTTCCGTTTTTAATATTACAGAAATCCCACATTGAATGCGAGATGGCATAATGATGGCAGACAGCAACCTTGCATTTTTTGAACATAGAAACACGCACATACAAATGGTGAGTGCTGCTAAGAGAACATAGTGGGGTGATTAACCATGTTTAGACTTTCCCAATGACCCTTTTTTTTTTTTTTTAAACACTCTACTAATACTTTGTAAATAATATTAATTTGCAGATTGTTGAAAGTAATGCACAACGATCGTGGTGATTAGAGAGAAAAGCCATCCTACAAATAGAAATATCCTTGATTAATGCCACAGGATATCCCTAATAGGTGAGTGTAATACACTCGTGAGGCTTGATCCAATTCCTCATATGATTAATGTGGAGTAATTAGTCCAATAATATTAATTGTTTGATTATTTAGATTCAAGATTGCTGAAGACACCCGCACAAAGTAGAATATAAGGATGTCTGCTCGGTGAAGACCTGGTAATAAATTGTAACAACGTCTTCCAATAATAATTCCTTGTGCAAAACCCAAACCTGATGGTTTTACCCCTTTTAAACCAACAGGCGCAATAATCCTTTCCCAGTCCCCGTCCTGAAGAAGACCCGCCAGTGACCCATAAATAAGGTGTCCACAGGGTCGAAACGTCGACAGAACCACCAAAGGACCAACTTACCGTGTCCAACACACCATAGCTAATTGAAATAGCGTGTTGGTCTCGAGTATTAAGGAGATAGGAATTGGCCTTTTATAACCTTTCCCCTCTTCCTCATAATCACTCATTCACTTGTATATAGACCTTCACTTATATATGTCACAATGTCACAATATTTCACGCTAAGTCACTTCTTACACTGATTTGAATTGTTGCGCCGTATTTTGTATTTTGTGAAAAAAGTAAAAATTGCTTTTTATGCTCTTACGGAAGGTGTCAGTTGAAAACTAAAAAGAAAAGAAAAAATAACTGTTTAATTAAAAATCACTCTGACCCTTTTTCTTGTGTTTGGTTTTGCACTTTAAAGATAATTAATGTAGCATATTAATTTTAGCTATGTTTTGATTACTGTTGAAGGCATGCATATGATTTAAAGCAATTGTTTAGATACCCGAAAGAACCACTGTTGAAACTACTACTGTATTGCCCAGGTTCTCAGGGATACTGGGTTACCCCGTAAGAATTATTCTTGAAGATATGATGAGGGCATGGGTCGGAGGGGAGCCGGAGTGGATAGTGTTCATGACGCGGGTGGTGTCTTCAGTGCTGATGGGTGCCCATGCGCTGAGGCTGGTGGTGGGGATCATTGGTTCGAAGGCTGCAGGCGTAGTCAGGGGTCTGAAGCTGTAGTGTATATCTGCGATCTTGTGGTAAAAGAATGTGGTGAGGGTGTTGCAGAGGTCTTGCGACGGTGTGATGTCGTTGTTGCTGGTGCTGGGGTTGGAGAGCTCTTTGACGATGCTGAAGAGTTCTTTGCTGTTGTGGGAGTTGTTGTCCAGCCGCTCTTTGAACGATGTCCTTTTGGTGGTGCGGATCATCTGGTGGTATTTGCAGATGGCGCTCTTGAGGGCTGTCATGTTTTCTGATGTCCGTTTGTGGCACCAAGTGTTTTTGAGGGTTCGGCATGATTTCATAGCGATTTTGAGGGCGTCTGTGAACCATGAGGTTTTCCTGTTGCTAGTCCTGCCTGGGGGTTTCTTCGGTGGAGCGAGGTCATCGGCGCAGTTGGTGATCCACTGTGCGAGATTGTGTGCTGCGTCAGGGGTGTTGCCAGGTGGGTTCTGGCTCAGCGATGTGGTCAGCTGGTCTGTGGTGACTTTGCTCCAGCATCTGCGGGGGATCTTTAGCGTGTGGTGGTGGGATGTGGTCTTCTTGAAGGTGAAGTGGATGCAGCTGTGGTCGGTCCAGTGTAGTTCGGTGCAGTGGCTGAAGGAGACGTGTTTGCTGGCGGAGAAGATGGGGTCGAGCATGTGGCCAGCGAGGTGGTGGGCGTGTCCACCAGTTGCTTGAGTCCGTGGTTGGCCAGGTTGTCGAGCAGGGTGGTGGTGTTGTTGTCGCTGTTTTTCTCCAGGTGGAAGTTCAGGTCCCCTAGGAGGATGTACTCTGGTGAGGCTAGGGCATGTGGGCTAATGAAGTCGGTGATTGTTTCGCTGAACTGTGTCCGTGGGCCCGGGGGTCTGTAGATGAGCATTCCTCTGAGGGTGGTCTGGGGGTCGGTGTGGATCTGGAAGTGTAGGTGTTCAGCGGTGAGTGTGTCTTCGGCGTTGGTCGTGATGCTGATGGTGTTCCTGTAGATGATGGCGATTCCTCATCCAGTTTTGTTGATGCGGTCCTTCCAGGTGATTCTGTAGCCGTCCGGCGTTCATCCAGGTTTCCATTAGGAAAGGCGATGTCTGGTGCTGTTGTATCAAGGAGCTCCCAGAGTTCGACGGTATGTTTGTGGATGGAGCGGGTGTTGAGGAGGATGCACTTGAGGTGGTTGTTGTTGTCGTTGCTGTGTTCGGTGGGCGGGGTGCCAGTTTGGAGGCAGGTGAATTTGCAGTCTTGGCAGGTGAAGGGTCCGTGGGTGTGCCTCGGGTTGCTTGGTGGCAGGAAGCAGGTCGTCCGGTGTTGAGTGCGATGAGGGTGGCGTTGTCGTATCTCAGTCGGGTGCCCTGGCATCGGCTGGGGCCAGGGGTTCTGGCGCTGGGCGCGGTCCAGGCGTAGAGGGGCTTTCCATTGGCGCGCCTTCGGCGCACGTCCTCCATATGAGGTGAAGTGGGAGGGAGGAGCAACTGGGAGGCGGGAGCGGGTAGCCAATGGGCGAGGGCAGGGAAACGGGAAGGGAAAGGGGGCAGGGCCACGGGTGACCAGCGGCGGGAAGCGGGAAGCGGGGGGGCACAGAGGGCTGCAGGGAGCGCCTGTGAAAACAATGCAACAATACAAGGGAAGGAAAAAAAATACATACCACAGCAAGAACTGTTGGGGGAACTAAAAACAAGTACAAAGGGGAGCCACAAAACACGGAAACCGGATGCCGGGGGCAAGCCCTCGGCAGAGGTGGGGCAGAGTGCAGAGACTCGGTCAGGCTCGAGGAACCGTGCGGCGTGGGGGGTGACCTGGGTCAGGTCACCCTTTCTTGGGGAACGTTAAAGCAGACAAAAGCCACAGGATACTGTGGCCATGTAGAATCTTGGTACCATGAGAGGTAAGAAACCCTCTCTCTGCCCAGATTTGCCCAAAATTGTGAGCGACCCTGAATGCGTACTGGCTGTCAGTTTAAATATTGACAACCAACTCTTCACTCAATTCACAAGCTCAAATAAGGGCAGCAAGCTTAGCAGCTTGAGCAGACTGATAGGGGACCCATGATGTCTCTACCACAGTACGCAACGTAGTGATAGCATAAGCTGCAGTGGTGGTGCCATCTGGTAATTTAAAACAGGAGCCATCAACATATAATTCCCCTTGAGGGTCAGATAAGGGAACATCAGTCAGGTCTACCAGTCCATTTGTCTCTTCTTCCATCTGGAAAATACAGTCATGTTTGTCAACTGCATGGTTCTCAGAAGGGAGGAGTAGTAACGTGGCTGGATTCAGAGTGGCACATCTTTTGATTGTAATGTGTTTAGCAAATAATATGAATTCATAACCAGTAAGATGTGCACTGGTAAGGTGCTGTGTCTTTGTCTTATTCAAAAGTGTATCCACAGCATGTGGTACCATAACTGTGAGGTCTGTATCAAGGATGAGTCCAGCCGATTGATTGAAGTGGCCATAGCTGCGACTGCTCTCAGACAGCTCAGGAGGGCTCTTGCGACAGGTTCAAGCACAGACGAAAAGTATGCTCAAGGCCTCTGTTTGTCCCAAAACGTTTGTGTTAAGACAGAAAGTGCGCAACCAGCCATTTCATGAAGATAGAGCACAAATGGCTCTTATAATTTGGTGTGCCAAGCACCGGAGCCAAACAGAGCGCAGTTTTTAATTGCTCAAAAGACTGCTGGCATTCAGGCATCCAAAGCAAAGGCTCATGCACTGCCTTCATTGTTAATGCATTAAAGGTTTTATTAGTAACAAGTAGTTTGGATCCACTGGCAACAGTAGGAGGTAACACCTATAAAAGCAGGTACAGCATTCTGAGTTTGTGGAATGGGCATTTTAACAATAGTACTGATGCGCCAATCTCCTACCCTCCTTCGACAGTAGGTGACCTAAGTAGGTAACCTCATGTGAACAATACTGGAATATGGAAAGAGAGACAATATGTCCATGATGTGCCAAATGCAACAACAATTTCACTGTATTATCCTTGCAACCTTCTTCTGTATCAGAAAGAAGCAATCAACAGATCATCGACATACTGTACTAATACATTACCTGGAGGAAGCAATAGTGTATCCAACTGACAGATTAAAGCCTGACTATAGATACCAGGACTCTCTGTATAGCCCTGAGGAGCCCAACAGAACCAAAAGCTTCTGCTGGCCAGTGTAAACCGAAACAAATACTTGCTGTCCGGGTGTATAGGAATACCGAAGAATGCATTTTTCAAATCAATTACAGAAAAGAATGTAGCAGTAGATGGAATCATTGGTAAAAGCATAGTAATATCAGGAACCACCGGAAATTGTGAAACTACTATTTTATTAACATCACGCAAATCAATCACAAAGCGGTAAACATCATCGAGGGTCTCAGAGGAACCCGAGGGTGTCCTCTTAAGGACCAGAAGAATAGGACCAAATGTTGGCAGACATTTCTTCAACTACTCCCTTTCGTATCAAATCCTGCATAATCTGAAGAAGAACACGTTCTCCTGCCTGCGGTATCTTATACTGAGGAATGCGGGTCAGAATAGCATTTTCTTGAACTTGTATAAAAACTGGTGGTATATGCAACAGAACCACGTCAGTATCAATTGTGGCCCATAGCGTGGGTTGTACCTGAGCAAATTCAGCTGGAAGGAGACAAACACTGTATAGTACTCACATCTGGGCCATGGTAATATAAATAACAGCAGGGGAGCAATACATAGTAGCATGCAATTTCTTCAACAGATCCAAACCCATCAGATTTTCACCACAATTAGATGTCAATACAAACGGGATTCTACAGTGAAAGAACCAACAGTTAGTGCAAGGGGTCAAAAAATGGGGCTTACAACCGGTATATCTGAAAACCTACCAAAACATCATTGTGGCAAGACAGAGCTGCCCGGGGACCATATGTCCATATGTCGAGAAACAGAACTCTTTGTCACACTTGTGTCCACCAAAAGTCCTCAGTCGTGCCTTGCAAATCCGCTGTGACATAAGGACCACGCTGATCTACAGGCTGAACGGGTCCCTCACCCTGTCCCTGGCTATCCTACCTGTCTCATCATCCATGTCATAATCATCATGATAATACTGTCCATCTCTAGGGTCATCAAAATAGTTATTATCAGAACGGCCCCCAGGAGCCGTAGCATTCTGATTTCTGTCGGTCCCACGACCTCTACCACCAGAACCCCGTCCTCTAGGGGAGGCAACCTTATGTAAAAGCACATTGGACTGGCTATGTTAATGTCCTTCCTCCTTACAATACGCACACTGATTCTACCCCAAAGGTGTCGCTGAAGGCTGCCTAGTATGTGGAAGTTGTCGAGAAGAACCTCCTCATCCCTTATTATTTCCCCTGAATGTTTGCTGCAACAACACCTTCGTCTTCAAATAATTATGTTTTTTGTCAGTTTTATCCTTCTCCTCCTGATCTCGATGTTCATAATATTGGGCAAAATTCAAAATTCCTGAGGAAGAAGACGTAGACCAAGTACTTCCAGATGCCTGCAAACAAGTCATTATTTCAGGAAGAAGAATAGTAACAAACTGATCAGCAAACAAACAAACTCCTCCCTCAGTGGACATATCCTGTCTGCTATAATCCAAAAACTTGTCTTCAAACTGAGTAAAGAAATCAGGCACACTCTCATCCTTCTTCTGTCGACAAGCCCTCAACCTGTCCCAGCTGACCTTCTTAGGTGGAATAAGTGTATGCATGTATGTAATAATAAGACCAGGCAAAGCAAGTATCTCAGGACGGGGTTTATCTCCTGGCTTTCTTTTCTGATTCCATCCTTTAATCACATCCCATGTGGCACCCAATTCTGCAAGATGATCTTGAGTATGCTCCTGTCTCCAAATATCAACCAGAGTCATTACCGTAGGAGAAGCAGCTTCTGTTAATTCCTTATAATAGTCAGTGGGATTTTTCCTAGGATTGGCCAAAGTAGTCTTAAGGGCTAAAACCTCACTTCTTTTCCATTGAGTATAAATCCATTGCACCTGGAAGCGAGCAGCCACAGCCGGTCTAGTGCCCGCTCCGTTTCAATTCGTCAACTCTGATATTTCTGGATGATAAATTGGGTGGAATTCTCGCATAGGGAACTGAGTAATTATGGTGGGACTCATCATACAATCGACCTCTATAGGAGACTATGGTGGCAATACTTGCAAGCACCTGTCCTGGCGCTAAGTCGGCAGCATACATGCGATCTCTAATATCAAATAGCACTAGTGGGGCCTCTATTTTATTGTGTGCTCCAAAGGTCTATCAATGTAGAGCACATGTGTTGGAGAACGTGTTGCTGCAGAAAAGGCTCAAACTCATGCACAGCTTGCCAAACGTCCTCAATGCCATAAACCGCATTCCTAGCCCACTTCATAGCCTGTCTTGCTAATTCCTCTTTCTCATCCTCATCTATTGCAGAGCTCACCAACGGACACACTCGTTCCCTGAATTTCACCCAATTCCTTTCCTCAAACCCTCGTACGGCGTGTCAACATCGTGAAATATCGGAGGATGAATAACCATAGAAGAAGCAACAGAGGTAGTAGGTGCAACTGTAGTTAATGTTTGCACCAGAGAAGAAAGAGCAGACGACACAGGAGTTGGAACAGTAGATGTAACAGAGGTCACAGTCGTCAAAGATGGAAAGGACAAAAAAGGACCAGGGGCGCCGTAGCCAAAGCTGTTGAAATAACAGCTGTAGAAGCGGGGGCAACAAGAGCAGATGAAACATGCTGCTCTGACTGTAAAGGAACTGTGGAATATATCCTTTGTGGGGAATAAGGAGGCAGGGGTCGAGTATCTAACAAATCCTATACAAAAGTATAATTTTCCAATTTGGCTAAATAGGACTTGTCAATGTGCAACCGAAATCTCCTATCCTCACATTCAATTCCTGTCTCCTGTTTTTCTCTATCATATGCTACAGCTTTCTGAGGCAATGCCTGCATTTTCCCTTTTCCGTGCCTCTTTCTCCATTTTTAACCACCTTTGTTTAGCCTCCTTCTGCCAAGTTGGAAGAGAATCAAACATTGACTGTCTACTTCGTCTCTTAAACAACTGTTCCTGTAAAAAAACAATTCTTTTTTTCATCAAAGGTGCCTGTCAAAGGCCACTGCAAATCGGCATTGTCCCACTTTTATATTTGTGCCATAAAGTACTAAACATAATAGGGCCAATGCAATGTTTCACATACATAACAAAATGAGGGCTGCCTTCAATAGGCGCCGGCTGAGCTTCTTCCAACCGGGCATCTGCAGAACAACAACAACAACACAAAGTCCAAGATTTGCTAAAGCCAGGCATGGAAAAGAAAACAAAGTCGTTATTTCACCTGGCAAAGTATTTGCAAACACAATGGTACCATATCCACACAAACCAAAACAAACTTGGTATCAGTAGTACAAACAAGCCAGTTCTCCACTGCCGACTCTTCAGACTAAACAGTTAGATTCAAGGGTTTCGACATTCAGGACTCCAGTCCGGAGGACTACTGGGTGAGGCACCGCCCGGCAGGACGGAAATAGCAGCTGCGAGTAACTGACACTCTTCTTGCAAGGATACCTGAGCCGTTGGTCTGACCCAACCATGTCCTCGGCCTCCCTCCCGTCTGCAGAAAGGGCATGGATCATTCACCCGAAGGAGTCCCTGTTTAGGAGCCAACTGAAGGAAGTGACCCGCTTGGGGCCACCTGGGTCCCTAATGACCACCTCTTGGACTTCAGTACCAAACGAAGAGTCGGTCAGACAGTAGAGAATACAAACTAATAACTCCTTCTTTATGTGCACTGAGAGTGGAGCCCCATCTGTACAGTCGCTATGAGTGCTACAGAGAGGACTGAAATCAAAAAGCATAAAGATAGAAGTGCTGAGATGCCTCCTTAACATCTGGGAGCCCACTGACCTCACCACTCACACTACACAATGGGTCACACTCGGATACATGGTCGCCAAGAGGAATATTGCTCAGCTCTTGGGGGCTTTGCATGCACCCACGATCACAGACTAGAAAAAAGATCTTGATTGATATATGCTAAGAGAAAAGACAGTGTACATGGCCAGAGGCGGCCCCCGGAAATGGACCAAGATATAGGACCCCTGGAATGAATACCATGACAATATATGTACGCTACCCCGTAATTTTGACTGTGATGATTCCCCCTCCCCGTGATTTCCAATGAGCTATCCTTGTATGTATATTTGGTCTCAGTGTAATCCCCTCTATTGACTTTTGTGGAACTGTACCTTAAGGTCGAGTCTGTTAATGAACAGATTTTTTTTTTTAAAGCATTAATATACATTATGCACACTTCATAACTGGGCAAACGCACACCCACAGGGGAATTTTCCAGGCAGCTGCAGTTGAATAGTGAAATACAAAAAAAAGATTTCAACTCTCATCTCTTACACAAACTAACATAGTCTAAGGTTGTTCCATCCTGGGCCCGCCACCAGACAAGTGGGAGAGGGTCTCTATCTAGTAAGAAAGGCATGCGCTAATAAGAACAGTGTACTCATTACTGAAAAAAACAAGCATTGACATAGCCAATAGGTCTCGCCTTTGGGACCTTATAAGTGTTTAGTTATCCAGCACAATATCCTTGATGCAACAACATCAAGTGGTGCATGGCTAAACACTTATAAGATCCCAAAGGGGAGACCCATAGGCTATGCCAATGCTTGTTAGAAAGAGCCATTGCTGGGTATTCCTGTAAAGATACTGTGACATGCATGTGTGGCCAATGAAACACCATGGAATCTCTCCCACTGCCCCTCGACCCCGCAACACAAGAGTGTCCACAGCACAGGTCTGTGTGTAACCGCAGACCTCACTCAGTTCTTCGCACTGTTAATTGTGAAATGAGTGCCAGTCAGTTGGATGAACGAAACTTCTCACTGAATGTGGAGTACCCAACCTGGGGATTACCAGCCACGCGACGCCGGGGGAACCACAGCCTTGAAGGTGGTGACGCCCACGTGCAGCAACAATTGACACATGTATTTTAAATGCACCAATGATCTTATTAAGGAAGGGACCACAAACTCTTCGTAGCATCTTCCATAGAAAGGGAGTGTGGCCCATCATTTCTTCACTCGTTATCCTGGAAGGGATAGTGTGCGCACCAGGAGCTGCAAGTCACCTGATATGCAAAGTCTGCAAACCATGCTTGGGTGGCCTCGTGACCGCACACGGTGCTTTTAAATGCTCAGAGATAAATAAATCATTGACTGCAAACTTGCTACCCTTTAGTATCACAAGAGAGGCTCAGTGCTGGAATAAGAGGGCAAGAGTTCACATTAGTGTCGCAAAAACATCAGTTATACCTTGGGCTCATTCCAAGGTCATGGTTGGAACTGACCTACACAAGAGCCTCCAGCCTCCCTGTTTGCATTAATGCATTATAATTTGCAGCTTTAAATCACAATTGAGAAAAGCCAAAGCTTCAGTGGACACTAGATTAGCCACCAGTGGATGCCTGGGCTTGTGCCTGTCTTAAATAGTTGTAATACAGTGCTATAGACACATTCTATGTAATGAGGATGTATATAGGGTGTGACTACTGATTTACAGAGCTTTGCTGAAGAATTTTCAGGCATTGCAGATTGTTGAATAATGTAGAATGTAGGGATGACCCACTTAGAAGTGGTTTAACTCACACCAGGGTTATAAACATGGCTCTAAGGTTGCATGCCACTGTTCTCATCTCAGGAATGTGTGTAGTGTAATTTACAAATAATGGAGGGCTGTCCATAGGGCCCGGCAGAAGGTGTCTTATCATTGGCAAATGCGTACCTGTTAACCTCTTCATTTAAATTTGAGCGTCATCTGAACTCTTGAGGAGGGTGACACTGCAAAGGTCAATAGAGCAAACACTTTTTGGGGAGTGTGTTGAATGTTTCTAATGACGGTGACCCTATTAAAGTCTATGGAGGCATTTTGTTTGTTCGGTGAGTGGATAGTACTACAAAGAGGGTAACATGTGCCAAATGTGATTGACTTGGCGGATATGTAATGTGCCCAGTGTATCGCAATGCACTTCCTTGACATCTCAATAGGGTTTTTAGACATTCTCACGTGATATGATACCACAGCTGTGCTTATTTGCATCACAATATGTTTTGTTTACATTGTATAAGGCCAGAATAGCCACGGATAAGTGCTATACAATAGGCCTATCTGGAGCATCGGCACCAGGAGTGGAGGGAGCATCAGCACCTTAGGTGGAGGGAGCATCAGCACATGGGATGGAGGGAGCATCAGCACCTGGGGTGGAGAGAGCATCTGCACCTTGAGTGGAGGGAGCATCAGCACCTGGGGTGGAGGGAGCATCAGCACCTGGGGTGGAGGGAGCATCAGCACCTCAGGTGGAGGGAGCATCAGCACCTCAGGTGGAGGGAGCATCAGCAACTGGGGTGGAGGGAGCATCAGCACATGGGATGGAGGGAGCATCAGCACTTGGGATGGAGGGAGCCTCAGCACCTGGGGTGGAGAGAGCATCAGCACCGTAGAAGGAGGGAGCCATTCGCCGTTTGCAGCTAGTGCAGAATCAGGCTGCCCGCCTGATTCATGGCCTGCCTAAATACCATCGAGCCACTCCCCTATTGCAGGCCTTGCACTGGCTGCCGGTGAAAGAGCGTGCCCTGTTTAAGCTTGGCTGCACCACTTTCCAGGCTAAAATAGGCACCGCCCCGGAATTTATCTGTTCTGCCATCACCCCCTGCATACCTGGACGAGAGCTTAGGTCCACTCATCAGGCTCTGTTAACCATCCCCCGCTTCAGCAAGAAAAAGACTGGCGGTACGAAATTCGCAGTGCTTGCTCCTGCGTTCTGGAACTCCCTTCCCTTGGAACTCCGCATGTCATCTTCCTATATTGAGTTCCGGAAGGGTCTCAAAACTTTTGTTTTTTCCCGAGCCTACAATGCTTAAATCCCCCTCTGCTCCTGCCTGCTTTCTCACAATCCAACAGCGCCAAGAAACCGCATGGTAAAAGTGCGCTATAGAAATGCTTTTAAATTCAAATTCAAATTCAGTACCTGGGGTGGACGGAGCATCAGCATCTGGGGTGGAGAGAGCATCAGTACCTTAGGTGGAAGGAGCATCAGCACCTGGGGTGGAGGGAGCATCAGCACCTTAGACTGAGGGAGCATCAGCACCTGGGGTGGAGGGAGCATCAGTAGCTGGGGTGGAGGGAGCATCAGCATCTGGGGTGTAGGGAGCATAAGCACTCAGTGTGTCATTACCTCTCCCTCCTCTCTCTGCAGTGCTGGAGTCTCCGGATGGGACAGTGACTTGTCTGAGGTCACACAGTGTGTCATTAACTCGCTTATCTCTCTGCAGTGCTGGGGTCTCTGGGTGGGACAGTGACTTGTCTGAGGTCACACAGTGTGTCATTAACTCTCTCTCCTCTCTCTGCAGTGCTGGGGTCTCTGGGTGGGACAGTGTCTTGTCTGAGGTCACACGGTATGTCATTAACTCTCTCTCCTCTCTCTGCAGTGCTGGGGTCTCTGGGTGGGACAGTGAATTGTCTGAGGTCACACAGTGTGTCATTAACTCTCCCTCCTCTCTCTGCAGTGCTGGGGTCTCTGGGTGGGACAGTGTCTTGTCTGAGGTCACACAGTGTGTCATTAACTCTCTCTCTCGCTCTGCAGCGCTGGTGACTCTGGATCCAGACACGGCTAATGAAGAGGTGATCCTGTCGGAGGACGGGAGACGTGTGAGACGGACAGACATACCGCAGCCCTGGCCGTTCACTCCCAAGAGAATCATTTCCTGTCCCTGCGTGCTGGGGCGGGAGGGGTTCACCTCTGGGAGGCATTACTGGGAGGTGCAGGAGGAGGGGTGGTGGGGTTATGTGGGGGTCGGAGGGGTCGGAGGGGGGAGTCTGGGAAGGGCGATCTTGGGGGGCTATGTGGGCAAGGCCCAAAATCTAATGATGATGGATCATGGTGATTACGAGACTCTCACCTTCTCTCCTGACTTCCTGTTCCCCCGTCCGCCCCTGAAGCTGGGGGTGTACCTTGACTATGAGGGGGAGCGGCTGTCCTTCTACAACCCAGACACCTGGGAGCATCTCCGCACCTTCAATTGCACCTTAACCGGGGAGGTGTACCCCTTATTCATGGTCTGGCCAGAATCAGACCTGCGCCTGGTGTAACAGAGCCCCCCCCCGGCCCCTACCAGGTCAATAAAAGGGCAGAGAGGGGCAGACAGGAGCCCCCCCAGCCCCTTTCATACCCGCTCTTACTTCCTGCATCTATTAACCCCCCCTTCCCCAAGGGCCTCCACACCTCCTTTCATCCACTGATAGACCTCCTTTCATCCACTGATAGACCTCCTTTCAACCCTGATAGACCTCCTTTCATCCACTGAAAGACCTCCTTTCATCCCCTTATAGACCTCCTTTTATCCACTGAAAGACCTCCTTTCACCCCCTGATAGACCTTCTTTCATCCACTAATAGACTCCACCTTGGGGTGGACAGTATTGCACTGTGAACTCCAGAGGGAGGGGGGAGCGGGAGATGTCTCTGAGGGAGGGGGAGCGAGAAATGTCTCTGAGGGAGGGGGGAGCGGGAGATGTCTCCGCGGGAGGGGGAGCGGGAGATGTCTCTAAGGGAAGGGGGAGCGGGAGATATCTCTGAGGGAGGAGGGAGCGGGAGATGTCTCTGAGGGAGGGGGGGCGGGAGATGTCCCTGAGGGAGGGGGAAGCTAGAGATGTCCTCAAGGGAGGGGGAGCGGGAGATGTCTCTGAGGGAGGGGGGAGCAGGAGATGTCTCTGAGGGAGGGGGGAAGCGGGAGATGTCTCTGAGGGAGGGGGGAAGCGGGAGATGTCTCTGAGGGAGGGGTGAGCGGGAGATGTCTCTGAGGGTGGGAGGAGTGGGAGATGTCCTCAAGGGAGGGGGAGCGGGAGATGTCCTCAATGGAGGGGGAGCGGGAGATGTCCCCGAGGAGGTGGGAATGAGAGATGGTCTCTGAGCTTTCTCTGGATCTGCTCCTAAAATCTGGAACTCTCTTCCACCCGAAATTCGGAGGATCTCTTACAAGGCCGCTGTCAAATTGGAAGCAAAAAAACTCCTCATGAAGACGTTCTTACCTTAGGAGGGACATTATATACACCTTTCTTGTACTTTATCTTCCGCCCGAAATGAATCAGACATTGTATCTTCTGATTCATTCCTGTATATGATTATTATTTGGTAGTGATTTTATTCCTGTACATCATTATTGTGTTTTCTCCCCTTTAATCATGATGTGACCTCGACTTGCCCGTCCCGCGCTCACCCAGTTCTGTAAAATGTTCTATTAGTTGTTCACCACTTGGTTTAATGCTTAGTAGAAGCCCCATATTACTCATGTTTAGATTTTGCTGGAGAATGGACTATTATTCTTGTGTATGATTGTTCACTTACTACCCTTATATCACCACGCTGCATCATATAGCCCCTCCTTGCCCACTCTGGACTTATAATTGCATTGTTATGTGTGAACTATTTGATCTCATGATTATTTTACTACCCATGTTTGATTCATGATCTGATTGTTACCTTTCCCTATAATTGTAAAGTGCTCTGATATCCTTCGGGATGAGGAAATGTGTTTTTTAATGACAATCCCTTTTTACTGGAATCCACTGATTTTTGCCATCTTGTGGCAAAAACTTCCACAGGGCCCACTTGGTTGTTTCCCCTTGAAATTTTGAAAGAAATTCCACCACCACGATAAAAACCCATTTTTACAGGCCTGCAATTCTGCCCAGAGACCGTCGCCCACCCAACCCCCGTTCTCTGCAGCCCGTCAAAAAGCAACATGGCCCTCACACCGAGTAAATGATCGATTCTTCCTGCTCCTGCTCCCAGCCTGACACACATCCCTGACACCATGGTCGGGTTGTCTGGACAATGGTCTGATTGCCGCATTCTCATCCAGAACAATCGGAGAATGGCTCGTAAAGCCGGGAGTTTTGATCAAGGCGACTGGGCAAAGAGACCTGAGGAAACCAAGCCCCGATCAAAGCAGAACCAACATTTGACTGTGTGCTTTACCTTGATCAGGTCACTAGCTGCAAACACCACCTGGATCCGGCTAATCAAAAATAAACTCTCTGATTAAACAATGGTCTTGCAGCCAAAAGGCTGGAGTATGAAATGTATAAAAGGCTTGTTAGCTACGGATTTAAGTAGCAGCCTCCTCTGTCGTGTCTTTGACTGGCTTTGGACTCTGTCCCATAGCCCGGGCTATTGAAATAAATCTGGGTTCCTCCTGCAGACGAAGGCTCCTGTGTCTCCTTTTACTATGTATGAAGGGTATGGGAGATTTGAGCGGTTCCCCCACTGCCGAGACCCTGTAAGTGGGTTATTCCGGTTGTTCAGGGATCTAGTCCGCGCTACATAAAACCTTATGAATAAAATAAATAAATACATGGAGAGGGGTGATCAGACGAGTGGGTTTGCTTGGGCTGGGGGGTTTGCTGGATGGGTTGCTGCACCTCACCTTCATACCGCTGTGTTTCTGCGCCTCACCTTCATACCGCTGTGTTTCTGCGCCTCACCTTCTTACCGCTGTGTTTCTGCGCCTCACCTTCATAGCGCTGTGTTGCTGTGCCTCACCTTCATACCGCTGTGTTTCTGCGCCTCACCTTCATACCGCTGTGTTGCTGCGCCTCACCTTCATAGCGCTGTGTTGCTGCGCCTCACCTTCATACCGCTGTGTTGCTGCGCCTCACCTTCATAGCGCTGTGTTGCTGTGCCTCACCTTCATACCGCTGTGTTTCTGCGCCTCACCTTCATACCGCTGTGTTGCTGCGCCTCACCTTCATAGCGCTGTGTTTCTGCGCCTCACCTTCTTACCGCTGTGTTTCTGCGCCTCACCTTCATAGCGCTGTGTTGCTGTGCCTCACCTTCATACCGCTGTGTTTCTGCGCCTCACCTTCTTACCGCTGTGTTTCTGCGCCTCACCTTCATAGCGCTGTGTTGCTGCGCCTCACCTTCATAGCGCTGTGTCGCTGCGCCTCACCTTCTTAGCGCTGTGTTGCTGTGCCTCACCTTCTTAGCGCTGTGTTGCTGCGCCTCACCTTCATACCGCTGTGTTTCTGCGCCTCACCTTCTTACCGCTGTGTTTCTGCGCCTCACCTTCTTAGCGCTGTGTTGCTGCGCCTCACCTTCATAGCGCTGTGTTGCTGCGCCTCACCTTCATACCGCTGTGTTTCTGCGCCTCACCTTCTTACCGCTGTGTTTCTGCGCCTCACCTTCTTAGCGCTGTGTTGCTGTGCCTCACCTTCTTAGCGCTGTGTTGCTGCGCCTCACCTTCGTAGCGCTGTGTTGCTGCGCCTCACCTCCATAGGGCTGTGTTGCTGAGCCTCACCTTCATAATAGACCAAAAAATATGCCAGAACTGATGTATGAATTCAACATTAAATTTTGCTCATAAGTTAGAAAAACTCATTCCAACCTAAGAATTTGCTAATAAATAGCGGTTTATTCAGTTAATTCAAAGAAAATTGTTTCAAACGAATTAATACATTTTATACAATACTACACCATTATATTATACAACACTCATTCAACTAGTCATCCATATCACATACATACAAAATCAGACATCCATATGTACACAGAATTAAAGAGTTATCACAAGGGAAATGAAAAAGAACGGAATTCAGAAAGAAAGAAACAAAGGCTGCTCAAACAATACTCATCTGTAATATACCATCTATCTATACATATATACACAACAGGAAAATAATCATGAACAACTTAAATGATGTCACACATTGTATATACACAGGTTAGAGCATTCAAGTTCGCACTTGTTTGAATTTTTCACTTTAGAGAGAGCAGCACTTTGCAGGGGGCCTACGCGTTTCGAGTCCTATACAATGAGGGGACTCTCATCAGGGCCGGAGGAATTATCTGGAAAGAAAAATATATATCTCCATGTCAGGTTTATGCTCGAGACCCTTTAAGAAACCTTTCAGCATAGAGACCAATTCTCTCACACAGCTTACCCTACTGGTCTGCTAGGCCACTTGACAGGTGTAGAAAGCAGGGATGCGGTCGGTAGCGCTCACTATGGGGGATAGCGTTGTCACACTGAGGAGTGAAGGGCAGCAATTAGCCTCCAGTGTTAAGACTAGGCTGGAACACATTAAAATGTGCTGAGGAGGACAGGTTCTTACCTCGCTTAATCAAAGTGGACCGGGGACGGAGTGGTTCTCCACTGTCTTGATCAAAAGGTGGATGCGGACGAGGTCAGGAGTGCCTTAAGGGAACATACAAGTGGCGGAGCATAAGAATCTTAAAGCCACCCTGGTGAACTGATACCCCCATTTAAAAAAACACAGGGTCAATGAGGAACTCGTACCTGTACAAAGTAGGCTTTTGGACTCAAAAGGCAGACGTCCCACACGAGTTTAGACGAATGCTGGGTAATAATCTTTAGACTCCTGCAATAGAGCCACAAAGTATAAGTACCACGGAGCCTTCAAAACGAACTGACACAAGCATAGAAATACTCCGCGTTTGAGGCACAATAGCAACGCACCTAAAGAAAGGGGTCTCCTCGTCTCGTTCGGCGTCTCCGAAGCGCTGATCCTTCGCGCATGCGCCGTGGATAGCGGGTCCGAAGATTGGTCCGTAAATGTAGCGAAGTCCGCGAGGGACGCTACTCTCTGGCGCGTGGGCGCTGGGGAGGTTGAAAAAAAGGGGTGGCAGTGTTAGAACACCGGCGCATGCTTCCTGCATTCTAGAGACAGTGTACCGGTTGAACACCAGGTACTAGTTATAGTTTATGATATAAAAACACAATTTAGAGGCGGACAGGTGGGGCCATGTAAAGGGCAGAAAGTCGACCAGATACTTCAGAGTTTATAAATCTCTGATAGTTCATTAAGGCCAGTGACGGCCGTGTTGAACTTTACAATTAGGAGTGCCTCCCTTTTGGAGAGTCTGGCATCCCAGTCTCCTCCTCTGGGATCGCGCTCCACCTTGGAGATTATGGTCCATTGCAGGTCCTTAATTTGATGGCACAGTCTGTTCCAATGATTTACCAGTGGAGCTGTTTCAACCCGATTTTTTAATCTGGATTTATGTTGGGAAATCCTTTGTCGTACCTCTTGGTTTGTTTTCCCGATATACAGGAGCCTCACCTTCATAGCGCTGTGTTGCTGCGTCTCACCTTTCTTAGCGCTGTGTTGCTGCGCCTCACCTTCTTAGCGCTGTGTTGCTGCGCCTCACCTTCTCAGTGCTGTGATGCTGCCCCTCACCTCCTTCATAGCGCTGTGATGCTGCTCCTCACCTTCTTAGCGCTGTGTTGCTGTGCCTCACCTTCTTAGCGCTGTGTTGCTGCACCTCACCTTCATAGCGCTGTGTTGCTGCTGTGCCTCACCTTCATAGCGCTGTGTTGCTGCTCCTCACCTTCTTAGCACTGTGTTCCTGCGCCTCACCTTCATAGCGCTGTGTTGCTGCGCATCACCTTCTTAGCACTGTGTTCCTGCGCCTCATCTTCTTAGCACTGTGTTGTTGCGCCTCACCTTCATAGCTCTGCACCTCACCTTCATAGCGCTGTGTTGCTGGACCTCACCTTCATAGCGTTGAGTTGCTGCGCCTCATCTTCTTAGCGCTATGTTGCTGTGCCTCACCTTCATAGCGCTGTACTCTGATGCAGATAGGTTTGTGATCTCTGTGACACGTGGCCAGCTCCAGCCTCCTCATTGGTGGCCTCATGTCCGTGACTCAGTGACGTCTGCTGCCCTCTCCTTCCAGTCACAGGTGAATAAAGTAAAGTTCTTCACCCTGAGCTGCGCCCCCTGCTGGCCCCCCAGGGTACAGTCACAGGACAGACACACATGGGGACAGAGTGATGGACTAATCAATTACAACTTTAATTATTACAACCATTAGAATACGATGCAAAACATAACAAGCATTGGCATAGCCAATAGGTCTCGCCTTTGGGACATTATAAGTGTTGAGCCACACAACAGTTGATGTTGTTGCGCCAAGGATATTGTGCTGCATAATTAAATACTTATAAGGTCCCAAAGGCAGGACCTATTGGCTATGCCAATGTTTGTTTATTTAACATCCACATTCACCTTCTGGTCGAGCTTTTCTGTCAGGAAGGTTCTTGCGCCAACGTATGTTCACATCTCTTGAGGTAGGTGCCAATCTGGAAACCCACGTTGATTCCAATGGGCTCTCAGGCAAGGTAGACAAAGACAAACTTAAGACAGACCTAAGACAGACTTAAGACAAACATAAGACAGACTTAAGACAGACTTGAGACAGACTTAAGACAGACTTAAGACAGACTTAAGTTAGTATTTTGTCTTAAGTTTGTCTTAAGTTAGTTCTGTGAATCGCCCTATTGAGGTGAAGTATTTTCGGCATCACGTGTGTGGTACAGAATGCAACATACAGACAGGTCCCAAGCTCCTGGTGAAGACAATGGCTCCCGTTACGTGATTGAGTGCAAAGCTCTAGGAGTACATGCTGTGCGGTGGATGAGCCAGCGAAGTGCAATGGTAGCGCTGACTATCGTTCAAAGTAGCTATATGTATCTTTTTTTAATTCTGGCAGTACTGGTAGAGTAAGAGAACTCTAAACCCCATGTTTCTTAGAAGTGTGTTTTCTCTGAAACAATCGTCCCCGACAATAGATCTCAAGTGTTATTTTTAGAGACCAGGAAATACTTGGAGAGGTTCTCTGTCAGGCATCGGTCTACCACTCTGTACAGTGCACAGGGTACAGGGGCACTTCAACGTCACAGAAGGAGAATACACACCGGGGGCTGGTGATCAGACAGTGCTGCTCTGAAGCGGTCGTAGGTTGTGACTGTAGCTCAGTACCCCCATTCTATAAGAAGTGCAAGTGCATTCGACTTCATGAGGACACTGACGGTGGCTACAAGCCTTTGTTTCCTTAATCAGTAATACCGGTGGGGCTGAGGAAGAGGGGAGTGCCAGTATTCAGGAGGTGGAGGGCCATGTGATGGGGATTCAGACTCAAAGCGAGGCTGAGGAATAATCATAGTCTTCAAGGAAAGAGTTTGTAGTAGATGATTTACTCAGTGTATGTTTGCTGGGACACAGAATGAAAGGAGAGCTGAAGTTCAATGTTCCTTCAAAGGAGGACTGAGGAAAACTGTTTGCAGACTAACTGTGGGAAGTATTGTAATGTCACAAGTGTGCTGTTCCACAGTTTACCACCTCTTGTTTGCAAGAGGTTGTGCTAAAGAATGAGCAGGAAGGATGAATGTAAGGCTAGAAGGAAGGTGCCATTCAACTTGGGAAAAGATCTGGCATTTACTGAAATGAAGATTGGAAGGCTACAGTTTGAATGTGACCTTCTAATGAACCCCAAGGACAGGAGCGATTGAGTGCAGATCAGGGTTTGAGTTAAAGGGTAGGTTTGGGAGGCCGATGTAAATCCTAAGGAGTAGCGTGGGTTTCAGAAGGAGGGGAGGGGCTGGAGCTGTAGCAAGGGGGGGTGAAGGAAGTTTGTTTGGCAACCAGAACAGGGCTTCATTTGAGGGCTGCAGTCTCATTCCATGTCCTCAATCCAAGTTCAAGATGGGGGAATCTGTGGGGCATTCAGAGTCCATATTTTATTTAATTTTAAAAACAGTTCCTTTACTTTCTGTTAATAGACAACAGTCTCAGCAGGACAATGGCTAATGGCTCCTATGCAGCGCATGCCCGCTGTGTAGGCGAGACCTAAAAAGACTGCAGAAACCACACGTACTCTTAAAGTGTAAAATGCACCCGTCTGCCACACTCATTCTTTGAGGCTTCTAGGCACTTAACCAGGCTTCCAAAGCTAGAGCTGGAGCTGAAACCTTAGCAAATGGTGACTTTTGTAACAAGGAATGGCATAGCCAATTGGTCTCACCTTTGGCACCTTATAAGTGTTTAGCCAGAGCTATTGGCTTTGCCAATGTTTTTAAACTGTGTGCCTGTTGAGCAGCATGTTGAAAAGTTATAATAAAAAAGTGTTAAAAGCTATTTTGTTACCTTATATATAACTAAGAAGACATTATGGACAAGTGACCGACCCTTTAAAAAAAAATAACATAAAAACTATTATCTACTTTTTTTTGTTCTTGAAGTGCTCGCAACATTTTTCTGCCTGTTCTAATGCTGGGTTGTAATAACTTTTTTTCTATGGGTGGGGGGGGGGAGACACACGGGAGTGTGGAGTTTCGGAAATGAGTGATCCCGAGCTGGTGCTGGTGAGGTGGTGCTCAGGTGGTACAGAGTGTTGCAGAGGTGGTGAGGAGTGACCATAAGTTGGTGCAGGTGAGATGGTGCTCAGGTGGTATTGAGTGATGCAGAGGTGGTGTAGAGTGATCCTGAGGTGGTGCTCAGTTGGTGCTCAGGTGGTGCAGTGTGATGCAGAGGCGGTGCAGAGTGATACCGAGCCGGTGCTGGTGAGGTGGTGCTCAGGTGGTACCGAGTGATGCAGAGGTGGTGCAGAGTGATCCCGAGCCGGTGCTGGTGAGGTGGTGCTCAGGTGGTGCAGGGTGATGCAGAGGTGGTGCAGAGTGAACCTGAGGTGGTGCTGGTGAGGTGGTGCTCAGGTGGTGCAGAGTGATGCAGAGGTGGTGCAGAGTGATCCTCAGTTGGTGCAGGGTGATCCTGATGTGGTGTTCAGGTGCTACAGAGTGATGCAGAGGTGGTGCAGTGATCCTGAGGTGGTGCTGATGAGGTGGTGCTCAGGTGTATCGGGGGATGCAGAGGTGGTGCAGATTGATCTTGAGGTGTTGCTGGTGAGGTGGTGCTCAGGTGGTTCCGACTGATGCAGAGGTGGGGCAGAGCGATCCAGAGGTGGTGTTCAGGTGGTACTGAGGGATGCAGAGGTGGGGCAGAGTGATCCTGAGGTGGTGCTGGTGAGGTGGTGCTCAGGTGGTGCAGAGTGATGCAGAGGTGGTGCAGAGTGATCCTCGGGTGGTGCAGGGTGATCCTGATGTGGTGTTCAGGTGCTACAGAGTGATGCAGAGGTGGTGCAGTGATCCTGAGGTGGTGCTGATGAGGTGGTGCTCAGGTGGTATCGGGGGATGCAGAGGTGGTGCAGATTGATCTTGAGGTGGTGCTGGTGAGGTGGTGCTCATGTGGTTCCGACTGATGCAGAGGTGGGGCAGAGTGATCCAGAGGTGGTGTTCAGGTGGTTCTGAGTGATGCAGAGGTGGTGCAGAGGTAGTGCAGAGTGATCACGGGGTGGTTCTGGTGAGGTGGTGCTCAGGTGGCACTGAGTAAGGCCGAGGTGGTGCAGAGTGATCCTGAGGTGGTCCTGGCTGGGGAAGTGTTGCTCAGGTGGTACCGGGGAATGCAGATGTGGTGCAGAGTGATGCATAAGTGGTGCTGGCGAGGTGATGCAGAGGTGGTGCTTGTGAGGTGGTGCTCAGGTGGTACCGGGGGATGCAGAGGTGGTGCAGAGTGATCCTGAGGTGGGGCTGGTGAGGTGGTGCTCAGGTGGTACCGAGGGATGCAGAGGTGGGGCAGAGTGATCCCGAGGTGATGCCCAGGTGGTACTGAGTGATGCAGAGGTGGTGCAGAGGTAGTGCAGAGTGATCACGAGGTGGTTCTGGTGAGGTGGTGCTCATATTTCACTGAGTGAGGCAAAGGTGGTGCAGAGTGATCCTGAGGTGGTGCTGGTTGGTGAGGTGTTGCTCAGGTGGTACCGAGGGATGCAGATGTGGTGCAAAGTGATCCTGAGGTGGTGCTGGTAAGGTGGTGCAGAGTGATGCAGAGTGATGCTGAGGTGGTGCAGAGTGATCCTGAGATCGTCCTGGTGAGGTGATGCTCAGGTGGTACCGAGTGATGTAGAAGTGGTGCAGAATGATCCTGAGGTGATGCTCATGTGACACCAAGTGATGCAGAGGTGGTGCAGAGTGACCCTGAGGTGGTGCAGAGTGATCCTGAGGTGGTGTTCAGGTGGTGCAGAGTGATGCAGAGGTGGTGCAGAGTGATCCTGAGGTGGAGCTGGTGAGGTGGTGCTCAGGTGGTACAGAGGGATGCAGAGGTGGTGCAGAGTGATCCCGAGGTAGTGTTGGTGAGGTGGTGCTCAGGTGGTACCGAGTGATGCAGATGTGGTGCAGAGTGATGCAGAGGTGGTGCTTGTGAGGTGATGCAGAGTGATGCAGAGGTGGTGCTGGTGAGGTGATGCAGAGTGATCCTGAGGTAGTGCTCAGGTGCTACCGAGTGATGCAGAGGTGGAGCTGATGAGGTGGTGCTCAGGTGGTGCAGAGTGATGCAGAGGTGGTGCAGAGTAATCCTGAGGTGGTGCTGTTGAGGTGGTGCAGAGTGATGCAGAGGTGGTGCTGGTGAGGTGGTGCTCAGGTGGTACCGAGTGATGCAGAGGTGGTGCAGAGTGATCCTGAGGTGGTGCAGGTGAGGTGGTGCAGAGTGATGCAGAGGTGGTGCTGGTGAGCTGGTGCTCAAGTGGTACTGAGTGATGCAGAGGTGGTGCAGAGTTATCCTGAGGTGGTGCTGGTGAGATGGTGCTCAGGTCGTACCGAGAGATGCAGAGGTGGTGCAGAGTGATCCTGAGGTGGCGCTGATGAGATGGTGCTCAGGTCGTACCGAGTGATGCAGAGGTGGTGCAGAGTGATCCTGAGGTGGCGCTGATGAGGTGGTGCTCAGGTGGTGCTGAGCAATGCAGAGGTGGTGCACAGTGATATTGAGGTGGTGCAGGTGGGGTAGTGCTTAGAAGGTGCCGAGTGATGCAGAGGTGGTGCAGATTGATCCTGATGTGGTGCTGGTGAGGTGGTGCTAGGGTGGTTCCGACTGATGCAGAGTGATCCTGAGGTCGTGCTCAGGTGGTACCGAGTGATGCAGAGATGGTGCAGAGTTACACTGAGGTGGTGCTGGTGAGGTGGTGCTCAGGTGGTACTGAGTAATGCAGAGATGGTGCAGAGTGACACTGAGGTGGTGCTGGTGAGGTGGTGCTCAGGGGGTACCGAGTGATGTACAGGTGGTGCAGAGTGATCTTGAGGTGGTGCTGGTGAGGTGGTGGTCATGTGATACTGAGTGATGCAGAGGTGGTGCAGAGTGATCCTGAGGAGGTGCTGGTGAGGTGGTGCTCAGGTGATATCGAGTGATGCAGAGGTGTTGCAGAGTGATCCTGAGGTGGTGATGGGGATCTGGTGCTCAGATGGTACTGAGTGATGCAGAGGTGGTGCAGAGTGATCCTGAGGTGGTGCCGGTTAGGTGGCGCTCAGGTGGTACCGAGTGACGCAGAGTTGGTGCAGATTGATCCTGAGTGGTGCTGGTGAGGTGGTGCTCAGGTGGTTCCGACTGATTCTGAGTGATCCTGAGGTGGTGCTGGCTGGTGAGGTGTTGCTCAGGTGGTACTGTGTGATGCAGATGTGGTGCAGAGTGATGCAGAGGTGGTGCTGGTGAGGTGGTGCTCAAGTGGTACCGAGTGATGCAGAGGTGGTGCAGAGTGATCCTGAGGTGGTGCTGGTGAGGTGGTGCTCAGGTCGTACTGAGTGATGCAGAGGTGGTGCAGAGTGATCCTGAGGTGGTGCTGGTGAGGTGGTGCTCAGGGGGTACCGAGTGATGTACAGGTGGTGCAGAGTGATCTTGAGGTGGTGCTGGTGAGGTGGTGGTCATGTGATACTGAGTGATGCAGAGGTGGTGCAGAGTGATCCTGAGGAGGTGCTGGTGAGGTGGTGCTCAGGTGATATCGAGTGATGCAGAGGCGTTGCAGAGTGATCCTGAGGTGGTGATGGGGATCTGGTGCTCAGATGGTACTGAGTGATGCAGAGGTGGTGCAGAGTGATCCTGAGGTGGTGCCGGTTAGGTGGCGCTCAGGTGGTACCGAGTGACGCAGAGGTGGTGCAGATTGATCCTGAGTGGTGCTGGTGAGGTGGTGCTCAGGTGGTTCCGACTGATTCTGAGTGATCCTGAGGTGGTGCTGGCTGGTGAGGTGTTGCTCAGGTGGTACTGTGTGATGCAGATGTGGTGCAGAGTGATGCAGAGGTGGTGCTGGTGAGGTGGTGCAGAGTGATGCAGAGGTGGTGCTGGTGAGCTGGTGCTCAAGTGGTACCGAGTGATGCAGAGGTGGTGCAGAGTGATCCTGAGGTGGTGCTGGTGAGGTGGTGCTCAGGTCGTACTGAGTGATGCAGAGGTGGTGCAGAGTGATCCTGAGGTGGTGCTGATGAGGTGGTGCTCAGGTGGTGCCGAGCAATGCAGAGGTGGTGCACAGTGATATTGAGGTGGTGCAGGTGGGATAGTGCTTAGAAGGTACCGAGTGATGCAGAGGTGGTGCAGATTGATCCTGAGGTGGTGCTGGTGAGGTGGTGCTAGGGTGGTTCTGACTGATGCAGAGTGATCCTAAGGTCGTGCTCAGGTGGTACCGAGTGATGCAGAGATGGTGCCGAGTTACACTGAGGTGGTGCTGGTGAGGTGGTGCTCAGGTGGTACCGAGTGATGTACAGGTGGTGCAGAGTGATCTTGAGGTGGTGCTGGTGAGGTGGTGCTCATGTGGTACCGAGTGATGCAGAGGTGGTGCAGAGTGATCCTAAGGTGGTGCTGGTGAGCTGGTGCTCAGGTGATATCGAGTGATGCAGAGGTGTTGCAGAGTGATCCTGAGGTGGTGATGGTGAGCTGGTTCTCAGATGATACTGAGTGATGCAGAGGTGGTGCAGAGAGATCCTGAGGTGGTGCTGGTGAGGTGGTGCTCAGGTGGTACCGAGTGATGCAGAGGTGGTGCAGATTGATCTTGAGGTGGTGCTGGTGAGGTGGTGCTCAAGTGGTTCCGACTGATGCAGAGTGATCCTGAGGTGGTGCTGGCTGGTGAGGTGTTGCTCAGGTGGTACAGAGTAATGCAGATGTGGTGCAGAGTGATGCAGAGGTGGTGGTGGTGAGGTGATGCAGAGTGATGCAGAGGTGGTGCTAGTGAGGTGATGCAGAGTGATCCTGAGGTGGTGCTCAGGTTGTACCAAGTGACACAGAGTGATCCTGAGTTTGTGCTCAGGGGGGAGTGATGCAGAGGTGGTGCAGAGTGATCCTGAGGTGGAGCTGACGAGGTGGTGCTCAGGTGGTACCAAGTGATGCTGAGGTGATGCAGAGTGATCCTGAGGTGGTGCTGTTGAGGTCGTGCTCAGGTGGTACCAAGTGATGCAGAGGTGGTGCAGAGTGATCCTGAGGTGGTGCTGGTGAGATGGTGCAGAGTGATGCAGAGGTGGTGCTGGTGATGTGGTGCTCAAGTGGTACTGAGTGATGCAGAGGTGGTGCAAAGTGATCCTGAGGTGGTGCTGGTGAGGTGGTGCTCAGGTCATACCGAGTGATGCAGAGGTGGTGCAGAGTGATCATGAGGTGGCGCTGGTGAGGTGGTGCTCAGGTGGTGCCGAATGATGCACAGTGATCCTGAGATCGTGCTCAGGTGGTACCGAGTGATGCAGAGATGGTGCAGAGTGATATTGAGGTGGTGCAGGTGAGGTAGTGCTTAGGTGGTACCGAGTGATGCAGAGGTGGTGCAGAGTGATATTGAGGTGGTGCAGGTGAGGTAGTGCTTAGGTGGTACCGAGTGATGCAGAGGTGGTGCAGATTGATCCTGAGGTTGTGCTGGTGCGGTGGTGCTCAGGTGGTTCCGAATGATGCACAGTGATCCTGAGATCGTGCTCAGGTGGTACCGAGTGATGCAGAGATGGTGCAGAGTTACACTGAGGTGGTACTGGTGAGGTGGTGCTCAGGTGGTACTGAGTGATGCAGAGATTGTGCAGAGTGACCCTGAGGTGGTGCTGGTGAGGTGGTGCTCAGGTGGTACCAAGTGATGTAGAGGTGGTGCAGAGTGATCTTGAGGGGGTGCTGGTGAGGTGGTGCTTATGTGGTACCGAGTGATGCAGAGGTGGTGCAGAGTGATCCTGAGGTGGTGCTGGTGAGGTGATGCTCAGGTGGTACTGAGTGATGCAGAGGTAGTGCAGAGTGATCCTGAGGTGGCGCTGGTGAGGTGGTGCTCAGATGGTTCCCAGCAATGCAGAGGTAGTGTAGAGTGATGCAGAGGTGGTGCAGATTGATCCTGAGGTGGTGCTGGTGAGGTGGTGCTCAGGTGGTTCGGACTGATGCAGAAAGATCCTGAGGTGATGCTCAGGTGGTACCGAGTAATACAGAGTGATCCTGAGGTGGTGCTGGTGAGGTGGTGCTCAGGTGGTACCGAGTGATGCAGATATGGTGCAGAGTGACCCTGAGGTGGTGCTGGTGAGGTGGTGTTAGGTGGTACCGAGTGATGCAGAGATGGGTCTGAGTGACCCTGAGGTGGTGCTGATGAGGGGGTGCTCAGGGGGTATTGAGTGAAGCAGAGGTGTTGCAGAGATCTCCTAAGGTGGTGCTGGTGAGGTAGTGCTCAGGTTGTACCTAGTGATGCAGAGGTGGTGCCGAGTGATCCTGAGGTGGTATTGGTGAGGTGGTGCAGAGAGATGCAGAGTGATGCTGAGGTCGTGCAGAGTGATCCTGAGGTGGTGCTGGTGAGGTGGTGCTCAGGTGGTACTGAGTGATGCAGTGGTGGTGCAGAGTGATCCTGAGGTGGTGTTGGTGATGTGGTGCTCAGGTGGTACCGAGTCATGTAGAAGTGGTGCAGAGTGATCCTGAGGTGATGCTCATGTGACAACAAGTAAAGCAGAGGTCGTGCAGAGTGACCCTGAGGTGGTGCAGAGTGATCCTGAGGTGGTGTTCAGGTGGTGCAGAGTGATGCAGAGGTGGTGCAGAGTGATCCTGAGGAGGAGCTGGTGAGGTGGTGCTCAGGTGGTACAGAGGGATGTATAGGTGGTGCAGAGTGATCCCGAGGTGGTGCTGGTGAGGTGGTGCTCAGATGGCACCGAGTGAGGCAAAGGTGGTACAGAGTGATGCAGAGGTGGTGCTTGTGAGGTGATGCAGAGTGATGCAGAGGTGGTGCTGGTGAGGTGATGCAGAGTGATCCTGAGGTGGTGCTCAGGTGGTACCGAGTGATATAGAGTGATCCTGAGTTTGTGCTCAGGTGGTACTGAGTGATGCAGAGGTGGTGCAGAGTGATCCTGAGTTGGAGCTGATGAGGTGGTGCAGAGTGATGCAGAGGTGGTACTGGTGAGCTGGTGCTCAGGTGGTACCGAGTGATGTAGAGGTGGTGCAGAGTGATCCTGAGGTGGTGCTGGGAGGTGGTGCTCAGGTCAAACCGAGCGATGCAGAGGTGGTGCAGAGTGATCCTGAGGTGGCGCTGGTGAGGTGGTGCTCAGGTGGTGCCGAGCAATGCAGAGGTGGTGCAGAGTGATATTGAGGTGGTGCAGGTGAGGTAGAGCTTAGGTGGTACTGAGTGATGCAGAGGTGGTGCAGATTGATCCTAAGGTGGTGCTGGTGAGGTGGTGCTCAGGTGGTTCCGACAGATGCAGAGTGATTCTGAGGTTGTGCTCAGGTGGTACCGAGTGATGCAGAGATGGTGCAGAGTTACACTGAGGTGGTGCTGGTGAGGTGGTGCTCAGGTGGTACTGAGTGATGCAGAGATGGTGCAGAGTGACCCTGAGGTGGTGCTGTTGAGGTGGTGCTCATGTGGTACCGTGTGATGCAGAGGTAGTGCAGAGTGATCCTGAGGTGGTGCTGGTGAGGTTGTGCTCAGGTGGTATCGAGTGATGCAGAGGTGTTGCAGAGTGATCCTGAGGTGGTGATGGTGAGCTGGTGCTCGGATGGTACTGAGTGATGCAGAGGTGGTGCAGAGTGATCCTGAGATGGTGCTGGTGAGGTGGTGCTCAGGTGGTGCCGAGCAATGCAGAGGTGGTGTAGAGTGATACTGAGGTGGTCCAGGTGAGGTAGTACTCAGGTGGTACCGAGTGATGCAGAGGTGGTGCAGATTGATCCTGAGGTGGTGCTGTTGAGGTGGTGCTCATGTGGTACCGAGTGATGCAGAGGTAGTGCAGAGTGATCCTGAGGTGGTGCTGGTGAGGTTGTGCTCAGGTGGTATCGAGTGATGCAGAGGTGTTGCAGAGTGATCCTGAGGTGGTGATGGTGAGCTGGTGCTCGGATGGTACTGAGTGATGCGGAGGTGGTGCAGAGTGATCCTGAATTGGCGCTGGTGAGGTGGTGCTCAGGTGGTGCCGAGCAATGCAGAGGTGGTGTAGAGTGATACTGAGGTGGTCCAGGTGAGGTAGTACTCAGGTGGTACCGAGTGATGCAGAGGTGGTGCAGATTGATCCTGAGGTGGTGCTGGTGAGGTGGTGCTCAGGTGGTTCCAACTGATGCATAGTGATCCTGAGGTGATGCTCAGTTGGTACCGAGTAATACAGAGTGATCCTGAGGTGGTGCTGGTGAGGTGGTGCTCAGGTGGTTCCAACTGATGCATAGTGATCCTGAGGTGATGCTCAGGTGGTACCGAGTAATACAGAGTGATCCTGAGGTGGTCCTGGTGAGGTGGTGCTCAGGTGGTACCGAGTGATGCAGATGTGGTGCAGAGTGACCCTGAGGTTGTGCTGGTGCGGTCGTTCTCAGGTGCTACTGAGTGATGCAGAGATGGGGCAGAGTGACCCTGAGGTGGTGCTAGTAAGGTGGTGCTAAGGTGGTATTGAGTGATGCAGAGGTGTTGCAGAGTTCTCCTAAGGTGGTGGTGGTGATGAGCTGGTGCTCAGGTTCTACCTAGTGATGCAGAGGTGTTGCAGAGTGATCCTTAGGTGGTGCTGGTGAGGTGGTGCTCAGGTGGTACCGAGTGATGCAGAGGTGGTGCAGAGTGATCCTGAGATGGTGTTGGTGAGGTGGTACCGTGTTATGCAGAGGTGCTGATGGTGAGGTGGTGCTCAGGTGGTACAGGGTGATGTAGAGGTGGTGCAGAGTGATCGTGAGGTGGTGCTGGTGAGGTGATGCTCAGGTGGTACCGAGTGATGTAGAGGTGGTGCAGAGTGATCCTGAGGTGGTGCTGGTGAGGTGGTGCTCAGGTGGTGCTGCACTGATGCTGAAATGGTGCTACATTGTACTGAGTTGCTGAAGAGGTGGAGTTGCCCTAGTGTTGAAGTGGGCTGCTCTAGTCGTGGTGCACTGATGTAGAGGTGGTGCTGTGTTGATGCGGACCTGGTGCTTAGGTGGTGCTAAGCTGGTGCTCAGGAGGTACTTTTTTGAGGTGGTGCTGTGGTGATGCTGAAGTGGTGCTGTATTGTGCTGAGATGCTGATGAGGTGGAGCTACACTGGTGCTTAGGTGGGGCTGCGCTGGTGGTGGTGCACTGATGCAGAGGCAGTTCTGTGTTGATGTTGAGGTGGGTCTGTGCTGATGTTGAGGTGGTGCTATGCTGATGTTGAGGGTGTGATTTGCTGATGTTGAGATGGTGCTATGCTGAGGTGGTGCTGTGCTGAGTCTGGGTGCACTCAAAGAGATCTAAAATTTTCTGATAATTATAGCTTTGCGAGTGGATTCACGTTTGCAGGTATTTACAAACATGGAAAAGTAAGTGGGAACAGCTACACTTGTCTAAATAGCTATAAAATGAGTATATGAACTTGCAAACTCTTTTTTCACTTTTTCCCAGGGAAAAGGGAAATCCATTCTCTGGCATCCCAAGTAACTTTGACAGTGTTGCCACGCCCATCTTCACATTAAAAACAATGGTTATTGCTGAGTTTGTTAGGAACCACAGTGTTCACTGGTTTGTGTACAAACCAGATAACTGGGACTGTTTTATATCAAAATATACATTTTGAGCGTGGAGACCAAAAACCCCTAATAAGGGGGGACCGTAAAGGATATTAATTCCTCGATAAAGCTTTCCCAGGTTAGTCGACTGTCTAGGAAGGCAGGCTGTGGGATCTTGTTCAATTTCCAAAAATCAAAAGATCTTTTAAATGAAGCGGGCCGTTGAGCATAGAGACCTGTTCTGCAACGTTTAGAGGGAGGCCGTTGTTCTCTCAATAACTAACGCATTTCACCTTTCTTGGCCAATTCACACAAATCAGCTTCAGTTAAAAAGCAAAAAGAAATGCAGAGATTATAATGGGTCATTAAAGTGAACAAAATTTAAAAGTTATGACGCCGCCGCTAATGTGGAGCTCAAATAAACTAAAATTAGAATAAATTAAAGCCCTTGTAAAAGACCAGGATGGACAGTCTAGACCCCACAGAGCGGGGTTGGATTTAGATCAAAAATAGGCCCGGGCACAAAAACACTTAACATAAACGGGTTGCTACCATCAGAAGGAGCCAGGGGGTGGGTTGTGCGGATTGAAAGTGCCTTGGGGGGGCATTAAGCATTTACAGTATTGCTAAATGCAAGCAGCTGCCGGCAGTGGTGGGGGACACAGCACTCGGGGGAGATGAAAAGGGGGGGTGGTTTGGAGGCCTTGGAGCAGCAATGTATGGGCTAAAAGAGAGGGTGAGTACAGGAAGAGGGGAGGAGCTTGACATCGACTTGCGCTGCCTGTTCACATCAGAAAACACATAACACATTTCTGAAACTAACGGTGTCCAACGACGACTATGAATAATGGGAAAAAACTGTCACCAGATACAACATTACTTGTGCTGAAACCACCGAAGAGCTCGTAGTTCTGCTGGTAGGTGTTTTCTTTCCTGCAGGCTCTGCCTTTATCCATTACATCCACGGTGCTCTTCCGAAAGTTAAAAAAGTGCGCCTCAAGTACGAAATGCCCTGAAGCAAAATGTCCCATGAAACAGGGCGAAACACACCTAAAGGAGAGAAAATGGTACCAATTCACCACACAAAAGAAACGCAGTTGGAAAAGCACCAGAAGGAACCAATTAAAAGTGGTGGGTGTGGCCATGCATCACAGACGGAATACAGCATGCGACGCAGAGCAGCGCATGCGCGCTAACTCTAGGCTCGACCTAAAAATAAAAGGAATCAAACTGCTGGATACCCAACAACCAAAGAATATAAATTTAACACATGGTATGAAAAATGCAACATATTTTACCCTTTGAAAACATGTCCTTAGCATTAAAAATATCTGTCCACAAATGCATTTCCAACTTATAGTGTTTTGAAAGTCTTGGTTTGCAGTTTGCACAGAAATGTGTGACAGCATTTGCACGTTAGTGATGTTTGCAGATGAAAAACCCCTGATTATGGCACAGTGTGCTTGAGCATCATACGGCGCTATGATCTTGGTAGCATTTCGACAAAACACTGTCCAGTTTGGCAAATATTTAAGTTCTGTGTTATTTTTAGACTCCACACTTTCAATAAAAGAGCTCTCCAGGGCATTCCTGTCTCCTGGGCATTCTTTTGTCTTGGTACTTTGTGTGTTTAGTGTGGTTTAGAATAATGCGTGCTTTAAGAACAATAGTGTGAATGTTATAAAAAAACTTCTGCTCATGGTTCTTGGAGATGTTTAGTCATTTTTCCAAATTGCAAAGACATTTTGAGTATCTGTTTTCAGTGCAATTTTTGAATTGTGCCTCAATTATCTGCTTATTGCATCCGCTTTCTGTTATGTTACTTCACATTTGCCAAGTGTGACGTTTCTTCCTGCCTTTAAATTCAGATGTGATGTCAGCACTGTGATGTCATAGTTATCACCCGCCATGCAATGCTGCTTTTCTTTGGTTCCAGGCTCTACGTGAGTTGGGTATTCTGAGACTTCAGAGTCAGGCCAGTGTACAGGAATCCAGCTCTGGGTGTCCTGGACTGAGGAGGTCTGTGGGGCTCGAAGAGGAAGGATTGACATCTCCAACTTAAAAGAACTGTCCTCTCACTGTGAGGGGCCACATTTACTGTCCTTTGATGTTGGGCCTGGAAACAACCTGTCTGTTCTCTATTTTCTATTCTCTATTTTCTATTCTCTATTTTCCCTATACCTCAAGAACCTGCTAGAAATAAACCCCTTCCCCATCTATGAACTAAGATTCTCAAACAGAAAAGCCCAAAATGCATTGGGTTGGAATGCGAAACACGAATTATGACGAATTATGCATTTTCGTCGTGCTCTTGACAGAAGCCTGGATGGTCACATCTCGAGCATTTGAAGCTTTGAAAAAAGCATGTAACCTTATATATGAACTCAAACAGAACAAGCATTTGCGATGCAAATTGGTCTGGCATTTGTGAGAGTTAGAGGTATTTGCGTTGTAAATGAGAATGTCTTTTACTCATGTGTTTAGGATTGGAGAGGATGTATGTGGTGTGGATTTATGTGACTTGGAAATGTTAGTTGTGAAATTGTGTGGTGGAATTGTGTGGAAAGGCGGTACTGAGGAGGGACTAACAAGCCTAATAACGAATCAGAAGCCAACATTTACGAAGGACAATGACACAAGCCAATGACAAATAGGGTAACATGCCTACACACACACACGCACGCAAGCACGCACACACACACACATACACTGTAACAGGCTGTTGTAGCTATAGATTGGCCACCTGTCTCCACTCTCAATTTATCAGTCACAACGAGATTGGTCACTTTCCAAGCTCCATTCTATAAACCATACAGTATGTGTGAAAATTGGGCATGAATAAAAGTGCGCTGTAGTAGTAGCATTGCGCGAGACTTATTCGTTGCTAGCCTTGCAGTCAGAGGGGGGTTGCGAGTGGAGATAGGTTACCAGCCTTGCTTGTTTCGGATAGCGAGGAGGGTGTGGGCCTGTAGCATGTTTCTTAACACTGTTCTGGAGAAAGTTGGCTCTGGCATAATAACGGCAAATCTTGACCCATGTTGGGCATCTTTCTATTAATTGTGGCATAATGCCAGCTATTCTTGCCATACTGTGAATTATTGTGGGCCTCTATCGAATATTGTGGGCCTTCTTGGCTCAATGTCCATGAACGGATAAAATAGTGGCTGTGGCCCTGACACTATGGGGGCCTCCTTTGCATAATGTAGGCGATCTCTGTCCTTTTGAGGGGCATCCCTTCATGTACATACCAGGGTAGATGGGGCAGAAAAATCACAAGCGGACTTTTAAAGGCCAGGCATGAAAACTTTTTTCCCATGAAACGACATTTTCTCTCAATGTGTTGGCCCAAAATGGAAAATAGAAATTTTATTAGAAAAACATGTATTCTCGGAATCGAATATGTCACTACTAGTAAACCTGCAAGGTGCGAGCACCACGTTGCTTCTTTATGATGTTGTCCCTACATCAACAATATTCAAAGGCACTATTGCACCTGCAAGTGTGCGACACTGTGAATAGACCAGTGTCTAAGAACATAAGAGTCTTGTCACAGAGCCAATTTAGACAAGCAGAAACTTGCTTTACAGAAAGGATGCAATGGCTGATGCTTTGCTGGGTGCATAAGGCCTGCAGCCTTCCACCCGGCAGCTGTAACACTGAAATCTTTCAGAGTTTAAAGCATATGCAAAACTATTATGGCTCTCTTTTCAAGTTGGGAGGAATAGGGCGGGGTATTTACCAGACATATTAAACACCAGTGCCCAGGGCGAGGCATTTACCCTGCATGGGTAAACAACTTCTATTCTGAGTTTTCAACAGGAAAAATGAGGCATAACGTGCAGAATCCATTATTTAATACACCAAAGGACACATTAACAAGGGCCTTATCTCCCCATTTTTGGCGTTAAAAGCCAAAAAAGCAGAGATAATATTATCGCCCTATCTACAAGTGGATGTTAACATGCATTAGCGCCTGTTAGCACCCATTTTCCCGACGCCCCGCTTTGCATCTCTAATGAGATTCCATGGTAAACACCGCTATCGATGGAATAATTATCGCCATCACGCTATGCTTTGTTAATACAGCGCTAGCATGGCGATAATTATCGGTGATAGCCGGAATACAATGTTCAAGCTGAGGGCGGCCAGCGATAATTATCGCGCTGCTTGCTAATGTGCCTCGAGTTCTTTGAGTTTTGCCTCTTTTTCGAGTCTCTTCCTACAATATATTTCGGGGGGGGGGGGGGGGCTCATGGAATGTATGAAAGGAAAGCTGTGAGTGTGACAATTCCATTCGCAATGTCACACGGAAGGGATGTAACCCTGCTCTCCATGTCACATGATGTCATCATAATGGACGCAATCCTCAGCCCTCCCTAATTACACTGTCTTGTTGGTAAATTTAAATTGTAAAACCCATGTAGCGCTTGGAAGCTGCGTACTAGAATCCTGATCTGAAATGCCCGCGCTCTCCGGACAGACAGGCTCCTGTGCGGAGTGGCACAGCCGAGCCCAGAGTCTGCCCCTTCTGTCACAGTGGCCCCTCTGCTGGCAGAGCGGAGGGCGGTGTACACATCTCTGCTCTGCTACCTCTGTCCAGCCAGTGGCTCGCTGAAAGGTTTTTTCCAGTCTGCTGTAAAGTAAACAAAAGAGCGACCAAAGATGCTCCTGAATGCAGGGACGTAGCTCTTCGCGGTGCAGCAGGTGCAGTGGCACCGGTGGGGCCCCGTGAACCAAACATCGACGTTTCAGTTTTCGACACGGGTTTTTCGGGATACAATTTCCTGGCTAATATGAGGGTCGAGGGCACGCATCCTTGCTACAACATTGCCTACATGGCCTACTTGAGCGATAAAGGATAGCTAGTAGAGTGGCGGATGAGGCCTAAATCAATGCGCACTGCTGGCTAACTCACGCATACAAAGGAGATAGTACAGCTTGTAGCACATCTGCCATCGATTCCAGCCGGGTTGCACGAGCCTTACATTTAGAGACGTGTATGATAGTGCAAGCCCGGCCAGGCCTCCATTAACTGTAATTCAATAACGTCCGGAGTTATAAACTGGATATATAGGAGAGTAAGGTCTGCTTCCTATGGTTACCCCCACTTTTTTCTGTGATTTGCTGGTTTTTTTACTTTAATGTGGCTGTGGGCCTGCTAATCAGACCCACAGCACAGCTGTTCTCTCTCTAAATTGATACCATGTACTTTAGGTACATACCAGATTGGTTACTGGGTCACCCTTGTGAGCCCCGGTATAGTGTACCCTAGGTACCCAGGGCATAGGTGCACCTTAGGCCTACCAGGGGCTGCAGCATGTATTGTGCCACCCCTGGTTTGCCTTCCAAACTGACACCACAGGTCTGTTCACACAGCCTGGGTAAGGTGGTGTAATCACCCCTTACTTAGATATAGTATACCTATATCTACCTTTACATATAGACATATATACACCTTTAAGCCACTCCTATGGTAGGCCTCGACAATCCTGGCGGCAGAGTGCTTGGTTTTGTGTGAGAGGGTGCCCTAGCATGAGCTGAGCCCCTCTGCAGCTTTCAGAACCATCTCCTTCTAGCTGTTCTATGATATAGCCATACCATATACTCTTAAGCGCATTATAATCCTCGCAGTTAATGCTAACTTTGGTTTCGCTTTATCAAAACATGTTGTGTAAGGTGTCAAACACTTTGGAATACTATTTAATATATTTATTTATTTGGTAATTTTGTATAGTGCAACAGCTGCTTCAGCAAAGAGGCGGTGGGAGTAGCATTCCACCCTTCCAGAGGGAGAAAACATGTAGTTACTAGTTTACCCGGTTAAAGTTAACCAGAGCCTCAGCATCACAAAATGGATGCTGCTGCCACAGACACGAGTCTGACCTCCTGCTGCTGGACGAAACTCCAGCAGGGGAGGCCTGGACAATAGGTTTCCTGTATAGAACCCCAGTCCCTAGGACTTTGGATTACACTGGATTAAACTCTGAAGTTGAAGTTGAAGTTAAAAGACTTGTAAAGCGCTTGGCCACCAGGCGGTTTCTTGGCGCTAAGGACCCAGACCCGAAGGAGTAGAAAGAGTCAGCTAGGGCGAGAAGGTTTGTGAAAAAAGATGGGTCTTGAGAGCTTTCCGAAAGTCAAGATAGGAGGAAGAGGACCTAATGGTAAATGGAAGAGTATTCCAAAAAATGGGAGCCAAGGTGGAAAACTTCAAGCCCCCCGATTTCTTCTTCCTGAAGCGGGGAACGGAAAGAAAGAATTGGGTTGAGGAACGCATATCTCTGCTAGGGATGTATGCTTTGACTTGGGAGTTAATAAAAGCTGGTGCAGTTCCTGCCAGGGCCTGGAAGGTCAAGCAGCCCATCTTAAAGATGGCGTGTTCCCGAATGGGAAGACAGTGCAGGGTTTTTAATAAGGGTGTAACATGATAGGACTTGGAGAGTTTATAGATAAGTCGGGCTGCTTGATTTTGAATAAGTTGGAGGCGCCGAAGGTCGTATGCAGGGGTACCAGTGTACCGAATGTTGCCATAGTCAAGACGTGACATGACCATGGCCATAAGGATGAGTTTAAGAGCATAAAAAGAAAAGAACCGTGAGATCTTGCGTATTATACGAAGAGTCAAAAAACAGGATGAAACCACAGTGCTGATCTGGGAGTGCATAGTGAGGTTGCTATTGAGTTTAATCCCTAGTGTTTTGACAGAAAAAGAAGGTGAAGGGGAAGTGCCAAGGGAAGGAGGCCAAAAAAGAGGGGTCCAGGGACTGGAGCTGCCACCTGTAAGTACCAATTCGGTCTTATCAGGGTTTAGCTTAAGGGGATTGCAGTTCATCCAGTCCCTGATAAAAATCATAACGGATTGAAATTTGTGAATGGACACCGGGGAGGGAGAGAGATTAAAGACCAGCTGGAGATCATCAACATAATTGAATACCGTGACCTCCGTTTGCTGTAGAGCAAAAATGAGGGGGGAAATATATAAATTTAACAAAAGAGGGAAGAGGCAAGAGCCCTGTGGAACCCCGCATTGAACATTGCATAAGGGCGCGGAGAACTCTGCAACATATATCTTGAACCTTCAACATTCCACATCAACTGGAAGATGGAAGAAATCTCCCTTGTGGTCAAAAAGTGACCACCCTGTTCAAACATGCACCAACTGCATCTCTGACACTCTGCATTTTCGAGGCTGCTGTCGGATCCTAAAGAATCTGCGACAATGAACACAGACTTCCAGACATCTCTGATGCTGACCTGCGCTCCCAGCAAATCTGAGACCTGTAGTGGACACAAGAGATGAGGGACCGGAACTCCTGGATGTCCTGCATTTTTGCAACTGCATCTTCTTTCCGAGGTATTCTGAAGTTGTGCATTGGGGTATTTGAAGCCCCTACCCCAAGCACCTTTTGCACTGAAGCTCAGAGGCCTACACTTCATGAATGTCCTGTGGGCCCGCTTTGTGCATTTTCGCTTGAGGCCCCTTTGTGGTTCCTAGTCTGCACCAAAGCCAATCTTGTCATCTTGCTTGGAATGCTGTTGCCAAGGCTTGTTGGGTCCACTCCAGATTACAACAACACAGTTAACTAGATCCTTTGTGGGACAGCTTGAGTATAGCTCCTGGTTGTCGTTGACACCTCCTCGACCTCGTGGTTGAAGAGTCAAGCTTCACCTCTTTCACCTGAACTCACCCAACATCGGATGGCATCTTCTCCTCGCCATCCTGGTCACTGGCTAGTGACCCAGACTCTGTGCCCTCTGCTTTCAGGTTCTTCAGATCTCTGATCCACCCTTGGATTCACCCGGACACTTTTCCCTCTGGTCGCCTGCAGCATTTCTTCGCAGCTCTCCATTGGAATCGACGACGAAACCCGATACCAAAAGACCAATGCACCCGGCTACTGTGGGTGAGGTAACTCGAGTACTCCGGTGCTCCCGTGGGTCTTGACTCTCAAAGTGTCTAAGTCTAAAAGAGTTCCATCGTAGTTCACCTTTAAGTGCCCTTAATCTTTAAAATTGTAACTTGTTCGTTCTCCAGAGAAAGTCAATGGTGATCCGCAACTCTGTTTAGACACTGCACGCGTCCCCCTTGGGCCTCCTGCATTGTAACATTAGGTAGTTATAGGTTGCCCCAGTGGTTCTACAGGCCCTAGGCCTGCTTTCTAACTCTCACATGGTTCTTATACCACTTTTTTAATATATGGTTTGTGAGACCCCTTGGGCATAACGTATACTGTGCAACTTATCGTATGCTAATTGAGTTCCTTGTATTGTACTTTTACCTTCAACCTCATAAAGAGTCCAGAGGGGTTGTGTTTAGAATAAATACATATATATTTGATATATATCTTGTGTGGTGTGCTGTCATTTGATCATTCAAGAGATTATAAATGGTAAAGCAACTTGCTTAACTTGCCTCTAAGTCTTAGCCTGAAGGCTACTCTCCACAGCTACCACTAGGATAGCTTTCTATAAGGTTGACTTACATGCCCTCGCCTCCGAGAACTACATTCTTCTAGGAGACTTCAATTACCACCTTGAAAACAAACACGACAGCAACACCACCACCCTTCTGGACAACCTGGCCAATCTCGGACTCAAACAACTTGTTGACACCCCCACCCATGTAGCCGGACACACGCTCGACCCTATCTTCACCTCCAGCAAGCACATCTCCTTTGATCGCACCACAGCCCTCCACTGGACGGACCACAGCTGTGTTCACTTTAGCTACAAAACCACCATGACCCTCAACCGTCCACAACCTATCCTTCGGAGAAACTGGAACAAAATCACTTCTGACCAACTCCTCACATCACTCCCACCCTCTCATTGGACCCAAACCAAGCGGCCTCCAATCTCAATCAATGGATTACCCACAGTGCTGACAAATTAGCACCCCATAAAAGGCACCAGATCAAATCAGCCAGCAAAAAAGCTCCCTGGTTCAATGATGACCTTAAAAAATCCAAGAAATTATGCCGCACCCTGGAGAAAACATGGAGAAAAAACCCGACCACAGACAACATGTCCACCCTCAAAGCAGCCACCCGCAAACACCACCAACTGATTTGTTCCGCCAAGAAATCAGCATTCAAGGATCGTCTCGACAACAACACTCACAACAGCAAGGAACTTTTCAACATCGTCAAAGAATTCACCAACCCTACCACAGCATCCAACGACATCACTCCCTCCCAAGACCTCTGCGATGCGCTATCCTCCTTCTTCTACAACAAAATTGCTGACATCCACAACAGCTTCGAGAACACTCCCAACGTTCAACCCTCCCTACCCCCCTCAGATCCTACTCCTCCAACTAACATCCTTAGCGCCTGGAACCCAATCACAACTGATGACACCATCCGCCTAATGAACTCAATCCACTCTGGCTCCCCAACCGACCCCTGCCCCCACCACATCTTCAACAAAGCGGACTCCATCATCGCACCCCATCTTCGTGATATCATCAACTGCTCGTTCAACTCTGCCATCTTTCCAGAAATCTGGAAACACGCCGAACTCAGCGCCCTTCTCAAGAAACCCACAGCAGACCCATCCGAACTGAAAAACGTCCGACCCATATCCCTCCTCCCATTTCCGGCCAAAGTCTTCGAGAAAGCCGTCAACAGCCAGCTCGCCACCTTCCTTGAATCCAACAACTCCCTTGATCCTTCTCAATCCGGATTCCGAGCCAAACACAGCACCGAAACTGCCCTCATTGCAGCCACTGACGACATCCGAACACTACTGGACAACGGTGAAACAGTGGCCCTCATTCTACTCGACCTCTCCGCCGCTTTCGACACAGTCTGCCACAGTACCCTCATACAACGCCTCAGCAACATCGGAATACAAGGAAAAGCCTTGGACTGGATCATCTCGTTCCTCACTGGGAGAACTCAAAGAGTCCGACTTCCCCCATTCAACTCCGAGGCCACTGAAGTCATCTGCGGCGTACCACAAGGATCTTCCCTCAGTCCCACCCTCTTCAACGTATACATGAGTCCACTTGCCTCCATAGCGCGTAAACACAACATCAACATCATCTCTTACGCCGACGACACCCAGTTAATCCTCTCCCTCACCAAAGACCCTAGCACGGCCAAAACCAATCTTCACGAAGGCATGAAAGAAGTAGCCGAATGGATGAAACACAGCCGCCTAAAACTCAACTCAGACAAAACGGAAGTGCTCATCCTAGGTCTTCCCCCTCTGCTGGCCCTCTGCTCTGGGCTCAGCACCCACACCCACGGACCAGGCACGCAACCTTGGCTTCATCCTAGACTCCTCTCTCTCAATGTCCAGACAAATCAACGCAGTCTCATCCTCTTGCTTCAACGTACTTCGCATTCTCAAAAAGATCTTCCGTTGGATCCCCCTCGAAACAAGAAAGACTGTCACCCACGCACTGGTCACGAGTCGTCTGGATTATGGTAACACACTTTACGCCGGAATCACAGCAAAATTACAGAAAAAACTCCAAAGCATCCAGAACGCATCAGCGAGACTCATATTAGAACTCCCTCGCCAAGACCACATCACCGAACACCTAAGAGACCTCCACTGGCTTCCCGTCAACAAAAGAATTACATTCCGCCTTCTCAGCCACGCACACAAGGCCCTTTACAATCTAGGACCCGAATGCCTCAACACTCGCCTGTCCTTCTACAAACCCACCCGCCAACTAAGATCGTCCAATCAAGCCCTTGCCGCTGTCCCGCGCATCCGAAAATCCACCATGGGCGGCAGATCCTTCTCCTTCCTTGCCGCCAGTGCGCTATACAAATGCCTGAACTTGAACTTGAACTAGAACAGTGGACATCACATACCAGGCCAACTTCTCACAGGATACATTGCCGTTTTAGCCGTCCCTCTTGGAATTGGGCTCAGCACAATTTGGCCCAGAAAATGTGCATCTGGCTCGTCTTAAAAGAGTTCACTCAGTCCAAATTACAAGGAAAACATGCTTTTAAAGAGCTCCTAGTGGAACTTTCTGAAGTTTAGACTGTTGAATACTAATGTGGAAACAGAGATAGTAAGTCCATGCTCCACCCTGTTTGACTTTTTGGGGGAGTTTGCCCCTGAGCAATCTATATGCCTGCTAAATTTGGTGAAAACTGGTACAGGAGGTTTTAAAAATGCACCCCCAAGATACACACTAAATGGATACAAGTCATCAAGACAATAGCTAATGACATCATCATTGTTGATGGTGCATCGGTGATGGAGCATCACTATCACGATAGAGGTTGGAACACAAATGTATTTTTTATCTTAAAATCGAGATCAACCATTAACTTAGAACAAGAAAATTTCCAGATCTGAGGTTCCATGCAAACCTTTGGATATTGCACAAAATGAAAAAAGGTTAGGGGTTCTTGAAGAGTCGGGGCGCTGGCCTATTCCTGCCTTGGCATTTCATGCTTGTAATTCTAAAATGAGTAAATGCAATCTATGACAACAAGCCATCTAATATTTCCCAGTAACCTACTTTACGTTAAACTGCACGTTAAAATGATTTACATTCTCCATGAGAGGATGACACAGCTTACCTTTTCTGACTCACACGACTTACTTTAAAATAATGATTAAGACATGCAGCCGAGGCCTCTGTGGGGGAGGAGAGAGGTTTGTGGTTGTTTTCATTCCAATGCCGCTGGGAAGGGTCAGGAAAACAAACCAACAATTTTAGCTGAAACAAAGGGGTCGTATTTCAGCGGAACTGAGCTGAAGCGAATCAAGATCAGCCTAAGCTGTAACCTTTTGCACTTTATAAACATCACACCAGCTGAAAAAATATCTGTGTCTGTGCCTGGGAGGCAGACAATCGCCAGAAGCTGAAACCTTCGGCACTCTATCAACATCAGGGGCTTGGCTTAAACAAGCCACATGAAATAAAAAAGTCCAACAAAAACAGCATACCAAAAGAATGCCACTAATACAAGTAAAGGGGCCAATATCCAGAGGCCAAGAGGCAAAAAGGAGGGACTTAACACACTATCAACCAATACCAAGTACACAATTTTGAAAGGCACACTGGGGAATAAATGAAAACAACCATTTAAAAGAGGCAGTCAGCCACTTAGTAAAGTATATACTGCATGTCTTAATGAGACAGCGTAAGCGCTGCCTAGGCGAGACCTAAAAAGGATTTGAAAAATGGATTAAAGTGTAATGGAACAGAGAAAAATTGACAATTGTGTGATGAATTGGAGTATCATTGAACATTAATGATGTTTACTGGGATTGTGACGCAATTCCGCTCAATTAGTATGAAAGTTGCCTCACCTACCTAATTTTTCATGCTTGAAATGAGAGATTACAAGTGAAGACAGAGATGTCACACCCGATTCCAGCCAATCAAGCACAACTTTACTCAGTTAAGACATATTTCCATCCATTTTCCCAATTCTCAAGATTCTGTTTATTTTTACGGCTCTGTGGCTGTGAGTCAATCAATCAATAAATCAGGGGGTTTATAGTGCACGCTACTCACCCGTGAGGGTCCCAAGACGCTAGGGGGGGGGGGGGGTTGGGCAGCTCCAACTCAGTTGAAGAGGAAAGTCTTGAGGTCCTTCCTGAGTCGTCTGAATTTATAGCCGCCTGTATACCACCCCAGCCTCCCTCCTACTGCAGTCTCTGGATTCATTGTGTCCAGCTCTGCAAGGCTGCTCCAAATGGACTTACAATTTACTTTCTCGTTCAGTCATTGTGCATCTGTGCATTATGTGTACTTTATAGACTTACAGTTGCCAGTGTTTGGAAAAAAGTGCTGTTCGAAGTCTTTGCAAATCCTGGAAGCAGAGACCTTTGTTCGAATGTCAATATTCACAACTTCTATTTTTGCAGATTATTTCAACTCTATAATTTATAATTCTGTTGTGAAAAAGGTGCATTGGTGTTGTGAAGTGCTGGCTTCTGAGCAGAGTGTTGACCTATTGTGAGTGGGTGGGCTTGTCGGATGGACTCAGTTTATATTGTGAGTGGGTGGACTTGACTCATGGGGCCAGTTTATATTGTGAGTGGGTGGACTTGTCACATGGACCCAGTTTATATTGTGAGTGGGTGGGCTTGTCAGATGCACTGTTTATATTGTGAGTGGGTGGGCTTGTCAGATGCACTGTTTATATTGTGAGTGGGTGGGCTTGTCAGGTGCACTGTTCATATTGTGAGTGGGTAGGCTTGTCAGATGCACTGTTTATATTGTGAGTGGGAGGGCTTGTCAGATGGGCCCAGATTATATTGTGACTGGGTGGGTTTGTCCTATGGACCTTGTTTATATTGTGAGTGGGTGGGCTTGTCCTATGGACCCAGTTTATTTTGTGAGTGGGTGGGCTTGTCAGATGCACTGTTTATATTGTGAGTGGGTGGGCTTGTCAGATGCACTGCTTATATTGTGAGTGGGTGGACTTGTCTGATGGGCCCAGTTTATATTGTGAGTGGGTGGGCTTGTCGGATAGACCCAGTTTATATTGTGAGTGGGTGGGCTTGTCTGATGGACCTAGTTTATATTGTGAGTGGGTGGTCTTGTCAGATGGACCCAGTTTAAAATGTGAGTGGGCGGGCTTATCCGATGGAACCAGTTTATATTGTGAGTGGGTGGGCTTGTCTAATGGACCCAGTTTATATTGTGAGTGGGTGGGCTTGTCAGATGGACCCAGTTTATAATGTGAGTGGGTGGGCTTGTCGGATGGAGCCAGTTTATATTGTGAGTGGGTGGGCTTATCTGATGGGCCCAGTTTAAATTGTGAGTGGGTGGGTTTGTCACATGGACCCAGTCTATATTGTGAGTGGGTGGGCTTGTTGGATAGACCCAGTTAATATTGTGAGTGGGTGGGCTTGTCAGATGGACCCAGTTTATATTGTGAGTGGGTGTGCTTGTCTGATGTACCCAGTTTAAATTGTGAGTGGGCGGGCTTGTCTAATGGACCCAGTTTATATTGTGAGTGGGTGGGCTTATCTGACAACCCAGTTTATATTGTGAGTGGGGGGGCTTGTCTGATGGACCCAGTTTATAACGTGAGTGGGTGGGCTTATCTGACAACCCAGTTTATATTGTGAGTGGGTGGGCTTGTCAGATGGAGCTAATTTATATTGTGAGTGGGTGGGCTTGTCAGATGGAGCTAATTTATATTGTGAGTGGGTGGGCTTGTCAGATGGAGCTAATTTATATTGTGAGCGGGTGGGCTTGTCACATGGACCCAGTTTATATTGTGAATGGGTGGGCTTGTCTGATGGACCAGTTTCTATTGTGACTGTGTGATCCAACATTACGGTGTCGTCAGCGTACTGGAGGATTGCCAGTCTCACCTTGCCTAGTCTCGGGGGAACTGGACTGGCCTCTATCAGGGCACTCCCCATGTCAGCTGTGTAAAGATTAAATAATAGCGGGGCCAGGACGCGACCCTGCTTCAGACCATTGTTGGTTTCGACTCTTGATGATAAGGCTATGGGGCTTATCTTGACTTGAACGCAGGTCCCCTTATAAAGAGCTAGATTGCTTTGAAAAGCTTTGATGGAATTCCCCAGGCTGTCAGTTTTCCCAAAAGTCTGCACCTATCAACTCTGTCAAAGGCTGTGCTATAATCTATGAAACAGTACAAAAGGGGGGGTACAAAAGGGGGTGGTGATGGACTGAGCACCTGAATCAATCAAACACTCACACCCAGTCAAAAGATCTGGGTTTAATCCATCACCGGGGAAACCTTTCAGCAGAGAAAATCGAGCAGAGAGGCAGAACGGCTAATACGGGAGAAACCTAAATCACTGCCTGGGTGTAACACAGCCGCCGGGACATCCCGCCCGCCTCCCGCCGCCCACTCGCCGTTTCCAGCTTGCGAGTGGTGCCGCTGAGTGGAGCGCGAGGGCGGGAAACTACATTTCCCAGTAGCCCATGCGGGCATTGACAACGGGAAAGTCACCAGGAGGCGCACATAAACGGCGACAGCACCTGCAGAGGGGGGAAACCTTTCAGCAGAGAAAATCCAGCAGAGAGGCAGAACGGCTAATACGGGAGAAACCTAAATCACTGCCTGGGTGTAACACAGCCGCCGGGACATCCCGCCCCCCTCCCGCCGCCCACTCGCCGTTTCCAGCTTGCCAGTGATGCCGCTGAGTGGAGCGCGAGGGCGGGAAACTACATTTCCCAGCATCCCATGCAGGCATTAACAACGGGAAAGGCGCCAGGAGGCGCACATAAACGGCGACAGCACCTGCAGAGGGGGGAAACCTTTCAGCAGAGAAAATCGAGCAGAGAGGCAGAACGGCTAATACGGGAGAAACCTAAATCACTGCCTGGGTGTAACACAGCCGCCGGGACATCCCGCCCGCCTCCCGATGCCCACTCGCCGTTTCCAGCTTGCGAGTGGTGCCGCTGAGTGGAGCGCGAGGGCGGGAAACTACATTTCCCAGCAGCCCATTCGGGCATTGACAACGGGAAAGGCGCCAGCAGGCGCACATAAACGGCGACAGCACCTGCAGAGGGGGGGAAACCTTTCAGCAGAGAAAATCGAGCAGAGAGGCAGAACGGCTAATACGGGAGAAACCTAAATCACTGCCTGGGTGTAACACAGCCGCCGGGACATCCCGCCCGCCTCCCGCCGCCCAATCGCCGTTTCCAGCTTGCGAGTGATGCCGCTGAGTGGACCGCGAGGGCGGCAAACTACATTTCCCAGCAGCCCATGCGGGCATTGACAACGGGAATGGCGCCAGGAGGCGCACATAAACGGTGACAGCACCTGCAGAGGGGGGAAACCTTTCAGCAGAGAAAATCGAGCAGAGAGGCAGAACGGCTAATACGGGAGAAACCTAAATCACTGCCTTGGTGTAACACAGCCGCCGGGACATCCCGCCCGCCTCCCGCCGCCCACTCGCCGTTTCCAGCTTGCGAGTGGTGCCGCTGAGTGGAGCGCGAGGGCAGGAAACTACATTTCCCAGCAGCCCATGCGGGCATTGACAACGGGAAAGGCGCCAGGAGGCGCACATAAACGGCGACAGCACCTGCAGATGGGGGAAACCTTTCAGCAGAGAAAATCGAGCAGAGAGGCAGAACGGCTAATACGGGAGAAACCTAAATCACTGCCTGGGTGTAACACAGCCGCCGGGACATCCCGCCCGCCTCCCGCCGCCCACTCGCCGTTTCCAGCTTGCGAGTGATGCCGCTGAGTGGACCGCGAGGGCGGGAAACTACATTTCCCAGCAGCCCATGCGGGCATTGACAACGGGAAAGGGGCCAGGAGGCGCACATGAACGGCGACAGCACCGCCTCGCGGGACGCGAGTGGGACGCCGGGCGAAGACCGGGCAAAGGGCGGGCCCTCTGTAGCCCTCAGGAGCCGAAGGAGGCCGGGCTGGGCCTACCCATTGACATTTCCACACTCAAAGGTACCAAGACATTTTCATTCTCTTCCCTCGTTACGTTCTTCCCTTTGTCAGTTTACTAGTTACATCTAATTATTTCGGAACCATACCCTAATATTATCCTGCTTATCCTTGCCTTGGTCACACGCACTCCTGCATTATGGTTTTAACCAGCACAAAAGACCTCAGTTCTGCCAACAAAGGGACTCTGGACAACTTCGTGTATAGGATTCCCTCGGATACTGACAGGGAGACCGCGCTTGCCGAACGTCGAGCTGAGCGACGGCGCTCAATCGAACAGATTAAAAACAAGCGCACCTCGCCAGTGAAGCCTCAGATAGAAACCACATTACACAGCAGTGGTCTTGCTGAAAATGAGGACGCGGATACAACTATTAACAGTATTAATAGTATCCCTATCCCTATTCTCCTACGAGATGTCACTTCCACTCCTGACATAGACAGTATACCACATAGTTCAGTCCCATTACCTCATTCCAACCCATTACCAGAGATTGAACTTATTCCTGACACACCTTTACCTGTAGTAAAGACCACACGTAAAAATCTGAAAAGCTCTAAAAAGTCCAGAGCACAAGGCTCACCTCCGAGGAAACGTAGTAAAAAAGGGAACGACTCGTAAGAAAAAACCTAGCCATATAGATCTCGGTAAACCTGATAGATCCCACACACCGAGTATCGCGGCGAAACATGACCTAGGAACTACCGCACCACGGTTAACACCAGAAACCCCCTCTAAGGATCTAATAGGATCAATAGAACATCTAATTAGAGCATCCACACTCCCAATAATAGAAAGACTTAAAAGAATAGAAGCTAGGCTCGGTTCCTTAGAGGAAAAACTAGCGGCATGCACAGAGTTACATACCCGTACTTATAAGTCCGTAACGGATAACCCATCTATGGTATTGTCTGTAAATCGTATCGCCCTAAACGACCCAGTTAACAAAGGGATAGACAAAGCGAATCCACCTAGACCAGATACTGGCAAAATAACACACCAGGCCAAACAACATGCAGTCAGAGAGGCTTCAAAGGTAAAAGCAACTCTTAATCAGGGAAAGACACAAAATAAGCATGACAAAAATACCTCAGAAGGTCCACCAAAGCGAAGGGGGCGTCAAGTCGAACTGCCACCAGAAGCAGTTCCACTAGTAGTGGTTTTAACAGGAGTACCAATCCTAGAAGAAGGAAAGAGGGAAAATCACTCTCAATTAAAAAATAAAACTACATACTGGCTCAGGCAGAACCGCCCTCTCCCTCCAAACCTAAATGGTGAGATACTGCATGTCCGGCGCCTCTCATGGATCGGTGCCAGGAAAAAGGATAAAATGGGAGACATAATTGTCATTAACTTCAGAGACCATAGAACAGTAAGTCACATCCTAAACTGGCTCCCTGAAAAGGAGAAAACGTCCATCTTAACGTGTGACCTGCCTTTTTCTACCGAAGGCCTTTATTGGTGCCTCCGCCCAACTCTAGAAATTATAATCTTAGAACTAGTAAGTACTTTCAGGTTAATCATCCCATTCTCCTTCAAAATCGCTATGCAACTTTTTCTGGACTTGAAGGAGTCGATTGACTGCATCACAGTCCAACATCACATGTAAGACCAAATAGCACTACGACTCCCTTTTTCAAACATACTGGGACAAATCCCGGATCATTCCCCCAAGAGAGCCAGACAAAACAAAATGAGCCCCTAGGCTACCATCAAAGACTCTGCCACTAGTATTACTCCCACCAGTCAAGCCTCTCCCACAACTAGTCCCTCTCAAGACCGAAAAACTATTCCAACAAACATAGGAAAGAGGAAACCTAAAGAGAGAGAATCCAGGTCTTCCCTCCTGGTTTCATTTTGGAACATAGCAGGGCAACGCACAAAAATTCTACTCGAAGAATGGATGACATTTACCTCCAACTTCGACATCATCGCACTACAAGAAACATGGTTACTTGACCCTATACATATAACGGGTTTCAAGACCTATTTCTCACCAGCAACACCCTCGTTCTCTGGACGAGCAAAGGGAGGTTTAACCATCTACAGTTCCAACACTCTTGCAGCGATGGAAATAGAAATTATAAAACTCGAGTGTAGCTACCAGATCCTCGCCCTTACCCTAAACAACAGGGATAAGTTCCTGATAGTGAACTATTATAATAATCTCCCAGAGACAGAGGCAATGATCCTGGTATCCTCGATCTGTTCCACTATTCAAACTCTCACAGAGAAGACCAAAACGGAAATAGTGGTAATCTGGGGAGGGGACTTTAATTTGGTCCCATGTACAGCTGGCAATAACAACACATGTGGCATTCTTTAATGAATGGGAAAATCCCATATCCCACTTTAGGCACAGCACACTTGGAAGCCAACTTAACGAAATCATGTTTGGGTTAAACCTTGTCCAAGCTAATAACCTCGGCAACGATAGGGCAATATTAGCCCCTACTTTTCATGGTCAGGGCTATTTAACAACAATAGACTACATTTTGGTCTCAAACGGGATGAGGATAAGGGACACATCATTTATAAGACACTTCAGTGCACTCAGTGATCACTATCCCTTAAGTATTTCATGCCCATTAGTCTGTCATTCCAAAATTGACCCTGGTACCATCCTAGATCAAAATACTTTAACGCTGAATAGATTAAACGGCTATGCCCTGAAGAGGGGGAAAGTAGACCCGCAGGAGATAACCACTCAAGTGGTCAAAAAGGCCCTTCCTCATATATTGAAATGCCTCAATCCTGATACGACAGACGAGGTAACCATCTTAAATTTTGACAGGATCATCAAAATCATTAATGAGGCTTTATGGAAGGAACTTAAACATAAACCCAAACCAAAAAAGGGTTGGTTTAACCACAAATGTACTACGACATACCAAGATCTTAAAAACCGCATTAAGGAAAGAGGTGAGAAGCTTATCAGAAATAATAGATCTCAGGCACAAATATAATACTGCTGTAAAGAATAGGAAAAAGGAGCTAAAGTCACTTCTTTGGGTACAACTACATGAAAGCTGCGCCCTTAAAAACTCAGCGGCTTTCTGGCAAGTCATCAAGTCCCACTTCCTAGTAAATAACACAGATCACCCCAAAATAGACGTGGTAATATATGAAAAGGAGTGGGTCCATCATTTTTCCAAGATATTCACGGTAAACCCAAATGATCACACGTGCCACGATCACTTCACCCAGAACACTCTACTGACTGATAAATCTGATAATCCGTACCCGATTGATTTAAAGTTCTCAATGAAACAAGTTGATCTGGCCCTACATGCATGTAAAAACAGTAAAGCACCGGGTCCAGACGGTGTCCCCATTGACCTCTTTAGAGCTCGGACGGACATTTGGACCCCACTTTTAATCAGAGTACTCAATGCAACATGTACTATAGGTCTCCCCCCTTCATGGTCCAAATCCATAGTAGTACCCATCTTCATAAAAGGAGATAGGGAATCGGTAACCTGCTACCATCTCATCTCACTCCTGGATTCGTTGGGAAAGGTGGCAGGACGACTAATACTTGAACGACTACAGGATTGGGTGGATGAAGGCAGTATCATTTCGGACCTGCAGTATTGTTTCCGCCAAGGGCTGGGGACCATAGAATAGGCTCTGAATTTGACACTATCAATAGATAAATATGTACACATCAAAAGGGGAGACATGTATATGGTCTATGTGGACTTGACGTCCGCGTTTGACTGCGTGTCCCACTCGAAACTCTGGACTTTATTGAATGATATGGGTGTCCCACAAAACCTGCTCAAGATTCTAAGGGAACTCTATTCTAATGCCACAGCTAGAGTTCGTTATGGGGTGCAGAGGGAACTAACAAGGGAATTCGCCATAGAAAAGGGAGTTAGGCAAGGATGTGTCCTGGCTCCCCTTCTCTTCACTCTTTATACTAACGGCGTGGAGGAGGCGATGATTAGGGGAGCCCACGACCTTCCTATGGTGAATGGCCGGTCAATACCAGCGCTCCTCTATGCGGATGACGCTGTCATCCTAGCCCACACCCTCCTAGAATTACAGAAGAGCGTTGACAGATATTCGGCCTTCATGGCAGGGCTCGACATGAAAATTAACACTAGTAAAACTTTCGTCATGAGGGCAGGCACAGGCCACAACCGAAAAATGAAGGACATCCATTTATATGGGCAAAAACTAGAGACGACACAAAGCTACTCATACCTGGGCGTAGCGATAGACAACAAATTGGCATGGAACATAGCCGTAGAAACTAGAAAATTACTTTTTCTAAGAACCACAGCAGCTCTAGTTAATTTCTCTAGGAAGCTAGGCAAGAGACCTCCCTGTGAATTACTCAAGATTTACAAAGCCAAATGTCTATCCGCGGCCCTCTATGGAGCCGGGCTCTGGGGTTATGTGCCGCTATTTGAAATCCAGAAAGTGGAAAACTCCTTTCGGAAGTACCTTCTGGCGGTCCCGAGGAGCACGGGCACCATGGCTTGCCACATACAGTTGGGTTTGCCACATGTCAATGACTTAGCAAAAGTCGAACCAATACTGCTATGGCATAGAATCTGGAGGTCCGACAAAGCGACATTCACCCAGTCTATTCTCACAGACTGCCTTGCACTGGAAAAGGCCCATAACTCTAGGTGGCTGTCCTATATCAAGAAGTCTTTGTACGATCTAGGATGGGCGAAGTACTATCATGACCCCCTCTCAATGTCTGAAGTTCCTAGAAAGGCACTAAAAATGAAATGCTTATCCCATCTAGAGGAACTGAGACTAGCGAAGGAGGCAACGAAATCTTCAGTCGCACACATCCTACAAATACAAATGCCTTCTTCCATTCAGCCATACCTTACATTTAACACCTCAGGCTACGAGAGATATCTTCTGGTAAGGTTCAGGCTGAATTTATTTCACTGATTGGTTTCATTCCCAACCAGAAATAACTGGGCCAAAGTCTCCAGCCGTGTCCGTGTGATGATATTTCCTTACAATCAACGATGCACACAATTCTCTTCTGCAAATATTTCCATGACATCAGAAAAAAATGGTTCCTCCCACTATTAAAACAAACTGGACATAGACAATGCCTGCAGCAGATGGAAGGAGAGAGGACAACTTATCTCGTCACAAACTTTTTGAAATGCACGGTTAGACACAGAGTGTTTTTAAGCTAATCATCTGTTAATTAACAACGAGTCAATTATTGAACTTTTAGCGAACTTTTAAAAGTGTTAATCAAGTTTTAAAATTTAAAAGTGAGAAGCCGCATGAGTAGGCTCGTATTTTTAACATAGATTAATAGTACTATTTTTAACCGAGTTTTATACTGACAAGAACTTATATGTTTGTTCTTTTTATTTGTACATATTTGAATCCATTGTAAACGAAATGTACTGTTTTAAGATTGCTGTTCGCTTTTTATAATTTATATTCTAAATCGAAATAAAGCTCAATTGACTTGACCATCACCGTTCTTTAGCCCACTCTGCCACCCCAGTTCAGACATGGCTATAGGCAAATCAGTCTCACCCTGTGCCTCATGGGAACAGTCCAGCCCGAACTGCCAAGCCATGTCTTCCCTGGAACGGAAACAGGCTTCCGAGGACCAGTTTCTGGCATTCCAGCCATCTACAGCCCGGCTTGCTTGAATCCAGTGGCAAAGTGAGCAAGGGACTCCCGTCTGAGCATACCCTGCCACACTTATGGCGGCCAAAAGCGGTACAAAAGGGGGTGGTGATGGACGGAGCATCTGAATCAATCAAACACTCACACCCAGTCAAAAGAACTGGGTTTAAAGTGTGGCTGGACTGTTCCCATGAGGCACAGGGTCAGACTGATTTGCATATAGCCAGGTCTGAACTGGGGTGGCAGAGTGGGCTAAAGAACGGTGATGGATTAAACCCAGATCTTTTGACTGGGTGTGAGTGTTTGATTGATTCAGATGCTCCGTCCATCACCACCCCCTTTTGTACCACATAATCTATGAAACAGCAAAACAGCGGTGGGTGCCCGTCTTTGACAGTTTGTTTGGAGAGGCAGGCCAGGGCCATGATGTTGTCCATTGTTGAGCTGTTTGCCCTGAAGCCGGTCTGATAGATTGGTAACATTTTGTTGTTGTTTGCCAAAGCCTCCAGCTGTTTCAGTAGTCATTTTGCACGGACTTTGGCTTCTACATCAAGCAGGGCCACTAGCCTATAGTTGGCAGGGATGGAGTGATCACCTTTCTTGTGGATGGGGAAAATAACAGATCCTTTCCATGATTGTGGTATTAATGCCATTGCATAAGCATGGTTGTATAGAGGAGTAAGAGTTGATGCAAAAAATACTTGAGCTGATTTAAATATCAGGGCTGGAATGCCATTAGGTCCTGAGGCCCAATCGTTTCATATTCTCCTAATCACCCTTGTTATCTCTGGTTCTGAGAAGCTGTTTACCTCAATCGTCTTTATTCCTACCTCCTGTTTGCTCTTGGAAAGGGGTTCAGTGTAATTGCTTGTTCTTGGGAAGGACATACTCGGCAGCTGGTAGGCCTCTGGTGAATAGTCCCTTTACATACGCTTCCCACTCATTGCTTGTGATATTGTTTTCGACTTCATCCCATATTCGGCCGCCATTTTGTGTCCCATCGCCATTTTGTGTTGCCCTCACTCAGGCAGCACGGCGAACAGAGTGTTTTTGCCTTTTCCAGCTGCTACATGTCTCTTCTGTTAAAAAGTAACCCGCTGCCCTTGTTTACGAAACCGATGTCAGGGTCTGGCTGAGTCTACTAATCCATGTCTAGGCTGATTGATCCCTGTCTCGACTGACTGTTTGGCTCTCCCTATTCTTTCCTTACTTTATCTTATCCGACTGGCCTTCGCTATTCTATCTTTGTATTCTCTTGTTACACAACTATCCTTTGAGACACACAAATACGTCCTGCCACCTGCAAATTGGATTGTAGGTACTAGCACTGATTAACTTGTGGGGAGGGGTGACACACAGGGTCTGAAAGAAGGGCATATTTGGGACACTTGATAGCTTGTTTTTCAACTTTTTCTATTGGCTAGCCTTGTATGTATTGGGAGTATACGTTGTAAATATGTGTGCTATAAAAGATTGAGCTTCACGGAGTAAAGTGGCAGTCTCCTAAGAACCTACTCTGTACTTCTGGGACAACTGTGCTTAGCTGCTGCTAATAAACCTGGTTTCCTACGCCTAACAGAGTGTCTCGTGTCTCTGCCCGACAAGGTAGGTGAACTCAGAGATTTAAGGCGTGCCCTGCGCCACCAGGCCCATAAGGCCCGGTTCTTCAACTGGCGCCCAACGTGGGGCAGCTTCAGAGGTAGCAGTTCAGCCCGAGGGTCGTCAGGAGCCTCGCAAGAAAATTCCGGAGGATTCGCGAACCACGTCAAGCGACCCCTGCATGTCGAAGTGGACCGAAGGTCTTTTGCAGCGCGGCTAGTCCTTTCCGACGGCTGCTGATGACTGCTGCCCTGACTGCCGCCCTGCCTTGGCCCCTTTGGTGATGACTGGTATTGGGAGACGTTAGACGGACCTCTGTTGGCATGAGAGAACACTTAGTTAAGTATTCGTAGGTAGCGCCCACTTCTTTGTTTTGTTTTTGGGCTTGTTATTCGACCATTGCAATAGCCAAAGCCAAGGGGTGAGTATGTTTGTGCTGTGTTATTTGCTGTAACCCCTTGAAGTTTGTAAGCAGACCAGTGAATTAAAGATGCCTGGTCTTAGCAAGTTTAGGAAGCTTTGTTATCTTGGTTGCAATAGGGATTCCCGGCTGGAGGATTCTTGTCCAATTCCTCCGGTTGGAACTCCCACTTATGAGCTCTATTCGAAACATGGTGTTGGCCTCATTGCCTTTAACGAAGCATGGTTCCGATACACAAAGAAAGATGGTGTTCTGCAGTGGCCACAAAATGGTAGCTTTGAGCCTGACATATTAGACAATCTAGAAGCAATTTTGTTCAAAAGAAAAGCCCAGCCGGCAATGTTTGACTCTTTCCGTCTCTGACGTAAGGAAGCCAAGCAGAGAGAAATTAAGCAGGCAAAAAGAGATAAGAGAGAGAAAGGTATGACGATTATTCAGGCTGCCCAGCAGTTTAAAGATAATGAGATTGATCAGGCGATTGACGTCTCAGTAAGACAGCATCGTATGGCAATAGATAGATGTTACCCTGTGTGGCCTACTTCTCCACAGAGTAAGGACCTTGACGAAGATCCCTTTATGTCCCATTTGTTGAACTTGCCTCCGCCCTATGTACAAGGTGCTAAGGCACCCCCATTGTTACCACTTGTCCAGCCACCTGTCGTTCCACTATTGGTTCCGGCTCTTCCACAATTGCCCCTTCCAGTATTGCCACCCCCGCCTCCTTTGCCACCGACTCCTGTCCCTCGGACTCCTGTATCTCAGTCTCCTTTACCACCATTTCCTCTTGTAACTGTCAGCCCCTCTCCTGCTTCACTTAATGCCTTGTCTCCTGTTCTACTGTCAGATTCTCCCACAGCTCGTAAACAATTGGTCGATACTGTTTCTGGCCTTTTCTCCCCCCTCTTTGGGTCTTTTAACCTGACTCCTGATTTTTCTCGAAGGCAATCCCGTAGTCAACTCCCAGGTCCCGACGAGCGAATTGTGTTGGACCCTCTTGCTCACAAATGGATCATGAGTGGTCCACAGTATAGCGTGCACGATATCATGAGCACCTTTCACCAGTGGGATGCGCCCACGCAGAGATATGTTTTTAATGTTATGTGTGACACTCTTGTCAAAGGATGGGAGGATATGGATTTGGGTTTAGCTCCTCAGGGTCTGTAAGACGTACAAGCTAAATTTGATAAAGGACTTTTTGTGGGTTCTGAGGTTGAGGACGCCGTCAGGACACTTGTCACTTTCAGGTCTTTATTTTCTTCTCAGGCTTTTCTTGAGCCTGATCCTGCAGTTAGACAGAAAATGAAACATTATCCTATGAGAGAAGTATCTCCAATATGGAGGGAAGAGGTTCCACAGGCAGGCAATGTTCCGCGTGTCCCTGCTCATTTCCAGCGTATATGGGTACATGTCCCCTGGAAACGATCTGAAGTTTTGGCGCTTAAACAGTCTTTACCGGACCCTCGTAAAAATCCTACTGGGTATTATAAAGCGGTACAAAAGGGGGTGGTGATGGACCGAGCATCTGAATCAATCAAACACTCACACCCAGTCAAAAGATCTAAGTTTAATCCATCACCGTTCTTTAGCCCACTCTGCCACCCCAGTTCAGACATGGCTATATGCAAATCAGTCTGACCCTGTGCCTCATGGGAACAGTCCAGCCCGAACTGCCAAGCCATGTCTTCCCTGGACCGGAAACAAGATTCCGAGGACCGGTTTCTGGCATTCCAGCCGTCTTCAGCCCAGCTTGCTTGAATCCAGTGGCAAAGTGAGCAAGGGACTCACGTCTGAGCATACCCTGCCACACTTATGGCGGCCAAAAGCGGTACAAAAGGGGGTGGTGATGGACGGAGCATCTGAATCAATCAAACACTCACACCCAGTCAAAAGATCTGGGTTTAATCCATCACCGTTCTTTAGCCCACTCTGCCACCCCAGTTCAGACATGGCTATATGCAAATCAATCTGACCCTGTGCCTCATGGGAACAGTCCAGCCCGAACTGCCAAGCCATGTCTTCCCTGGACCGGAAAAAAGCTTCCAAAAGACCGGTTTCTGGCATTCCAGCCGTCTTCAGCCCGCCTTGCTTGAATCCAGTGGCAAAGTGAGCAAGGGACTCACGTCTGAGCATACCCTGCCACACTTATGGCGGCTGTAGGAAGGTGGATATCTGACTATGGTTACCCCCAAACTTTTTGCCTGGTGTTTAGCTGGTTTTTGACATAGTTGGCCTGGGATCCTGCTATTCAGGGCCCCAGGCTAATTGCTCTCTCCTTAAAATGGACTCCATGTACCTTAGGTGCATACACAATTGGAACTGGTTCACCTTATTGGCCCCTGTAACAGTGTACCCTAGGTACCCAGGGCATAGGTGCATCCAAGGCCTACCAGGGGCTGCAGCATGTATTGTGCCACCACTGGCCTGGCCTCCATATTTGACACAACTGGCTGATCACTCAGCTGGGGTAAGTTGGTGTAATCACCTCTTACTTAGATATAGTATCCCTATATCTAACCTTAAACTGGACAAATATGTTCCTATCAGCCACTCCTATGGAAGGCCTCTTCAATCCTGGACGCAGAGTGCTTGGAAATATGTGAGATGGTGCTCTAGCATGAGCTGATCCTGTCTGCAGCTGTCGGGAACCACTCCCTAAGCTGTTCCGGGATATTGCCATACCATATACTCTTAAGTGCATTATAATCCTCGCGGTTATATGCTATCTTTGGTTTGGCTTTATCAAAACATGTCGAGTAAGGTGTCATACGAATTGGAATACTATCCCCTCGACAGTTCTGTCGACGGGGATAGCATTCCACCCTTCTAGAGGGACACGACATGTGTGTAGCCTTAACCCCGGTTAAAGCTAACCAGAGCCTCAGCATCACAAAATGGATGCTGCCACCACAGACACGAGTCTGACCTCCTGCTGCTGGGAGTCCTTCCAGCGAGGGAGGCTTGGACAAAGGGTTTCCTGCCTTGGGAGGTGCGAGCACCACCCCAGACAGGGTTTTGTGTATTGGGTAGGACAGGGCTGAATAGATTGAGACATGCCCGGGGCACACAAGGTGTCCCCGTGCATAAGCCAGTCCAAACCGGTCCTGGGACTTTCCAGACCCAGGCCTGGCGAGGAGCTGGACAAAGGAAAGGGGGTGTAACCGCCCCCCTTCCTGGTTCCTCCCAGAGGAGGGACCTAGTAGGTGATCCACCCCTCAGATTGGGAATAAGAGTGGGAGCAGTGCCATTGCACAGCAGATCATCCTGAATCAACTTTACACGAAGAAGAAGACTGGACTTCGACATTCTGCTGCTCAAAAGACTGAAGAGAATCTCCCTTGTGGCCTAGGAGTGGCCACCCTGTGAACACAGGCACCAACCAGCAACTCGACGTCTGCTTTGCCGCCGCCTCCCACCGGAGCCCGAGCCCAGAGCCTGACAAGACCCAGACTCCCAGACTTCTCAGAGCCCGATCCACAGTCCCTGCAAAGAAGGTACCCGTGGAGGCACGAGAGACGTGGGACCGTCCATCTTGGAAGACACCCGAAAAGCTGACAGCGCAGCAACCGAGGCACCCTCGATGTTGTCCTTTGGGGACTGAGAACCCCCACCACCGAGCAGCCTTTGCACTGAAGATCAGCCCCCCAGCATCTCCACGATCTGCGTGGGGCCCTTTTGCATTGTGCCACTCGACGCGCCATCCTGGCCACTAGCCACGTGGTCAGCGGCCATCTTGGCGACGAAACCAACAAACTACACTGCGGGTCTGGTTGCACCAGACTTGCCCAAGCTCCTGTGAAAAGGAGCACTCGCTCTGACCTTGCTGGTCCGAGTGTTAAGCATCTTTTGAGTCCTGCGTGGCTTGCATTAGCCAAGGCCTGTTTGCTCCGATCAGGTCGCCGACACCGCCAACAGCGAGAAGCCTGCGTGGGACAGCTCGTGACCGACTCCTGGACGTCCTCGACACCCGGTGTCTACGTGGCTGCAGAGAGAAGCTACACCTCAACGCCTGTTTGCACCCGACATCGCTTGGTTCCAATCTGGTTCCACGGTAGTCACTGGCTAGTGACTTTGAACATTGTCCCCTCTGCTTTCAGGTCTTCACATCTTCAGATCCACCCTTGGATCCACCGGAACTCTTCACATCGAGCCGCCTGCAGCATCTTCAGCTCCAAGCACCATTGACCAGCGTGACGAAACCCGACACTACTTCGACCCTGTGCACCCGCTTCCTGTGGGTGAGGTAACTCAGCTCCGCCGGTGTTCCTACACTGGTACACATCTCAAGGGCCTGTGTCTTAAGTTACAGCGTTCTAGGTCACTCGGAAGGTTCCAAACTAACTAACTTTGTACTTTTTACGCACCATAGACTTTACATTGGAAAGTGCGTGCACTTTAGACACTGCACCCGAGTCCCGCGGGCCTTTCCCGACCTAATCACTGCTAGTCTCGAATAGCTCCAGCGATTCCCAAGGCCCTAGGCCTGTTTCCGTTCTGATTGGTATCTCTTATACCACTTTCTTAGTATATGGTTTAGGTGGCCCCTAGGGCTCATCCATATTGTGCAACTTTTGTGTATTTTAAACTGTCTTGTGATTTAACGCTTGTGCTTCTGTGCTCATAAAGAGTCCAGGGGATTTTATAGTTAATAAATCAATATATATTTTCAATATATATCTGTGTGGTGTCCTTTCTTTTGGTATTCAAGGGGGTTGTGTATGGTAATACAGCTGGCTTCACATGCCTTTCAGAGTTTAGCATAAGACTGCTTTGTCCACGTTACCACTAGGATAACTGGTCTACAGGGTTGAATTACAACCAATCATCATAAGGGTTGCTTGGCATGGTACAAAGTGATCACTAGAATTAGTGAGCATTATATACCAGGCCAACTTCTCACAGCGGCCAAAAGCGGTACAAAAGGGGGTGGTGATGGACGGAGCATCTGAATCAATCAAACACTCCCACCCAGTCAAAAGATCTGGGTTTAATCCATCACCGTTCTTTAGCCCACTCTGCACCCCAGTTCAGACATGGCTATATGTAAATCAGTCTGACCCTGTGCCTCATGGGATCAGTCCAGCCGAACTGCCAAGCCATGTAGTCCCTGGACCGGAAACAAGTTTCAGAGGACCGGTTTCTGGCATTCCAGCCGTCTTCAGCCCGGCTTGCTTGAATGTGGCAAAGTGAGCAAGGGACTCATGTCTGAGCATACCCTGCCACACTTATGGCAACCAAAAGCGGTACAAAAGGGGGCGGTGATGGACGGAGCATGTGAATCAATCAAAAACTCACACCCAGTCAAAAGATCTGGGTTTAATACAGCACCGTTCTTTAGCCCACTCTGCCACCCGAGTTCAGACATGGCTATATGCAAATCAGTCTGACCCTGTGCCTCATTGGAACAGTCCAGCCCGAACTGCCAAGCCATGTCTTCCCTGGACCGGAAACAAGCTTCCAAAGACCGGTTTCTGGCATTCCAGCCGTTTTCAGCCCGGCTTGCTTGAATCCAGTGGCAAAGTGAGCAAGGGACTCACGTCTGAGCATACCCTGCCACACTTATGGCGGCCAAAAGCGGTACAAAAGGGGGTGGTGATGGACGGAGCATCTGAATTAATCAAACACTCACACCCAGTCAAAAGAACTGGGTTTAATCCATCACCGTTCTTTAGCCCACTCTGCCACCCCAGTTCAGACATGGCTATATGTAAATCAATCTGACCCTGTGCCTCATGGGAACAGTCCAGCCTGAACTGCCAAGCCATGTCTTCCCTGGACCGGAAACAAGCTTCCGAGGCCGGTTTCTGAACTTCCAGCCATCTTCAGCCCGGCTTGCTTGAATCCAGTGGCAAAGTGAGCAAGGGCCTCACGTCTGAGCATACCCTGCCGCACTTATGGCGGCCACAAGCGGTACAAAAGGGGGTGGTGATGGACAGAGCATCTGAATCAATCAAACACTCACACCCAGTCAATAGATCTGGGTTTAATCCATCACCGTTCTTTAGCCCACTCTGCCACCTCAGTTCAGACATGGCTATATGCACATCAGTCTGCCCCTGTACCTCCTGGGAGCAGTCCAGCCCGAACTGCCAAGCCATGTCTTCCCTGGACCGGAAACAAGCTTCCGAGGACCGATTTCTGGCATTCCAGCCGTCTTCAGCCCAGCTTGCTTGAATGTGGCAAATTGAGCAAGGGACTCACGTCTGAGCATACCCTGCCACACTTATGGCGGCCAAAAGCGGTACAAAAGGGGGTGGTGATGGATGGAGCATCTGAATCAATCAAACACTCACACCCAGTCAAAAGATCTGGGTTTAATCCATCACCGTTCTTTAGCCCACTCTGCCACCCCAGTTCAGACATGGCTATATGCAAATCAGTCTGACCCTGTGCCTCATGGAAACAGTCCAGCCCGAACTGCCAAGCCATGTCTTCCCTGGACCGGAAACAAGCTTCCGAGGACCGGTTTCTGGCATTCCAGCCGTCTTCAGCCCGGCTTGCTTGAATCCAGTGGGAAAGTGAGCAAGGGACTCACGTCTGAGCATACCCTGCCACACTTATGGCGGCCAAAAGCGGTACAAAAGGGGGTGGTGATGGACAGAGCATCTGAATCAATCAAACACTCACACCCAGTCAAAAGATCTGGGTTTAATCCATCATGGTTTTTTGGCCCACTCTGCCACCCCAGTTCAATAATGGCTATATGCAAATCAGTCTGACCCTGTGCCTCATGGGAACAGTCCAGCCCGAACTGCCAAGCCATGTCTTCCCTGGACCGGAAACAAGCTTCCGAGGACCGGTTTCTTGCATTCCTGCCGTCTTCAGCCCGGCTTGCTTGAATCTAGTGGTAAAGTGAGCAAGGGACTCACGTCTGAGCATACCCTGCCACACTTATGGTCGCCAAAAGCAGTACAAAAGGGGGTGGTGATGGACGGAGCATCTGAATCAATCAAACACTCACACCCAATCAAAAGATCTGGGTTTAATCCATCACCGTTCTTTAGCCCACTCTACCACCCCAGTTCAGACATGACTATAGGCAAATCAGTCTGACCCTGTGCCTCATGGGAACAGTCCAGCCTGAACTGCCAAGCCATGTCTTCCCTGGACCGGAAACAAGCTTCCGAGGACCGGTTCCTGGCATTCCAGCCGTCTTCAGCCCGGCTTGCTTGAATCCAGTGGCAAAGTGAGCAAGGGGCTTACGTCTGAGCATACCCTGCCACACTTATGGCGGCCAAAAACGGTACAAAACACTCACACCCAGTCAAAAGATCTGGGTTTAATCCATCACCGTTCTTTAGCCCACTCTGCCACCCCGTCCATCACCAACCCTTTTGCACCGCTTTTGGCCGCCATAAGTGTGGCAGGGAATGCTCAGACGTGAGTCCCTTGCTCACTTTGCCACTGGATTCAAGCAAGCCGGGCTGAAGACGGCTGGAATGCCAGAAACCGGTCCTCGGAAGCTTGTTTCCGGTCCAGGGAAGACATGGCTTGGCAGTTCGGGCTGGACTGTTCCCATTAAGCACAGGGTCAGACTGATTTGCATATAGCCATGTCTGAACTGGGGTGGCAGAGTGGGCTAAAGAGCGGTGATGGATTAAACCCAGATCTTATGACTGGATGTGAGTGTTTGATTGTTTCAGATGCTCCGTCCATCACCACCCCCTTTTGCACCGCTTTTGTCCGCCATAAGTGTGGCAGGGTATGCTCAGACGTGAGTCCCTTGCTCACTTTGCCACTGGATTCAAGCAAGCCGGGCTGAAGACGGCTGGAATGCCAGAAACCGGTCCTCGGTAGCTTGTTTCTGGTCCAGGGAAGACATGGCTTGGCAGTTCGGGCTGGACTGTTCCCATGAGGCACAGGGTCAGACTGATTTGCGTATAGCCATGTCTGAACTGGGGTGGCAGAGTGGGTTAAAGAACGGTGATGGATTAAACCCAGATATTTTGACTGGGTGTGAGTGTTTGATTGATTCAGATGCTCCGTCCATCACCACCCCCTTTTGTACCGCTTTTGGCCACCATAAGTGTGGCAGGGTATGCTCAGACGTGAGTCCCTTGCTCACTTTGCCACTGGATTCAAGCAAGCCGGGCTGAAGGCGGCTGGAATGCCAGAAACCGGTCCTCGGAAGCTTGTTTCCGGTCCAGGGAAGACATGGCTTGGCAGTTCGGGCTGGACTGTTCCCATGAGGCACAGGGTCAGACTGATTTGCATATAGCCATGTCTGAACTGGGGTGGCAGAGTGGGCTAAAGAACGGTGATGGATTAAACCCAGATCTTTTGACTGGGTGTGAGTGTTTGATTGTTTCAGATGCTCCGTCCATCACCACCCCCTTTTGTACCGGGTATTATAAAGAGCTGTCACAGACTGTTGATGCGTGTATCATGAATTTGGCCGATATTGTTATGCTGATGGGAAATATAGTCCCACAAGTGCTATGGGCTCGGATTCATAGGGAGGACCACGACCAAGCTTTAGGTGGCAATTGGGCTGCTATAACTGCCGCGGATGCAGCACAAGTAGGTGGTGCTAAACCAGATGATTTCATTTCAGGATTGCCCGTAGGATCATCGTTTAAATGAAAACGATGATGCCTGCCTTACATGTTAACTGGGATAAGTTAGCTGCTTGTAAACAGAAGAAAGATGAGAGTGTCTCCTATTTCTTTTCCCGTTTCGAGGAGATGTTCATCGACCACAGTGGTCAAGATATGAGTACTGAGGGTGGACAGCGATTATTCGTGGATAAGTTTGTATTTAATTTACTTCCAGAATTATCACATAAATTGAAAGACTCAGAAAGTTTGTGTGCTGTTTCTTCATCTGCCCAGATATTAGCCACTGCTCAGTATTACGAGAATAGGGATAAGGAGGAAAAGGATAAACTTGAGAAAAAGACTAAAGAATTAAAAACGAAGGTTATTTTGCAACAGGCTTATCCTCCTCATTCTGCTCAGCGCCAATTTCAACAGCCTCCCCAGTTTCAGAGGTTGTTACAGAAACCTGAACCCTTTTTTCCGTGACCTTTGCTAGGTCCTAATCAATGTGCCTATTGTAAAGAGGAAGGTCATTTTAAGAATAGCTGTCCGGTTTTATTGCAGCGTAATGGTGGATTGCCAGGGCCGCGAGGCCATGGTGGTTTTCAGTCAGCACCCAGGGGTAGAGGGCAAGGTGCGTTGTCTCAGCGACAGCGTTCCTTTCCCCCTCAGAATTCTATGAATTATTTTGACCAGCAGAATACTCAGTCTGCACAAGATTACAATGACGACTATGGTGTTGAAAGTGAGAATCAGGATTTTCACACTAGCTAGGACAGCCATGGACAAAGCAAGGGAGTCGTATCAGTTCCAGTGGATCAGAATGGGCCTTATGTTGAAGTTGTTGCATTGGGTGTTTCAGAGCCATTTCTTTTGGATACTGGTGCAATGCAATGAGAAGTTCTATCATTTACTCCAAACTCCCTGGGGCACCTTTGTCTGGCTTAACAAACATTTCTGTAGGATTCTCTGGCGCCCCAGTTCGTAACCCGGTTTCTTGCCCTTTGCCTATCGCAATTGGTCCTTATGATTTGGAGGCCCCGCTCATTTTAACGACTGGTTGCTGTGAGAATTTGCTGGGTTTGGACTTATTGAAACGTCTTCATGCAACATTGTATTGTTCCCCCTCTGGTGTACATCTTACTTTAGGTGATAAATTGGTTTCTCCTATGTATTTGTCTAAGGACCAACTCCCACCCGAATTGCATTCCCTTCCTGCTATGCTTTGGGCTACAGGTGCGAATGATGTTGCTCTGCTCCAAATCCTACCTTACGTGGTTACTGTCAAGCCTAATGTTAAATTACCATGCATTCCTCAGTATAACATTTCCAGCGATGGTGAAAGAGCTCTGTTGGCTATTATCTATGATTTAGTTCAGAAGGGTGTGGTTGAAGAAACAAGAGGAAATGTTTGCAATAGTCATGTTCTACCTGTTCTTAAATACACTGATTCTTCTGAGCCTCCCGTATATCGTTTTGTGATTGATCTTCGGGAGGTTAACAAGATTGTTTTGCCCCAGTTTCCTGTAGTCCCAGATATCACTGCCTTGCTCACAATGATACCTGCTTCAGCTGCCTGGTTCTCGGTTATTGACCTCAAAAATGCTTTCTTCAACATTCCTATTCCTGAGGAGAGTAGGGATATTTTTGGCTTCTCTCTCGGAGGCCGAAGTTTCCGATTCAAACGTGCACCCCAAGACTATTGTGAGAGTCCCTCCATTTATAGTCAGGCTTTGAAATCTCAGCTTGATGCTTTCACTTTGCCCCCAGGTGCCACTCGTATTCAGTATGTGGATGATTTGTTGATTGCTGCTGATTCAGAGGATGTTTGTAAAAATGTGACTGTTTCGCTGTTGCATCATTTGTCTGACCTGCATCACAAGGTGTCACCCTCTAAACTACAATATTGCCGCCAAGAGGTTACCTATTTAGGTCATCTCTTGTCGAAGGAGGGAAAGCGATTGACCCCAGAACGTATTCAAGCAATCGCACAAATGTCTGTACCATCCACACAAAGGGAGGTGCGTGCCTTTCTGGGCATTACCTCTTATTGTAGACAGTGGATTCCAAATTTTTCTTTGTTGGCTAAACCTCTGCTGGCACTTACTCTGAAAGATACACCCCAACCTCTTCCTTGGACTGACAAATGTCAGAAGCGTTTTTCTAACTTACGTACTGCCTTGTGTTCTGCCCCTGTGTTAGGTACTCCGGATTACAGTAAGTCTTTCGCACTCTATGTTCATGAAAGAGAAGGTTGTGCGTTGTCAGTTTTAACGCAACAATTTGGAGACAAACAGCGGCCATGTGCCTATTTTTCAGCTATATTGGATCCAGTAGCCAAGGCATTGCCTAGTTGTCTCAAAGCTACAGCAGCAGCAGTGATCTCCATTCGTCAATCTGCTGGATTGGTACTGGATAACACTCTCGTTGTTATGGTACCACATGCAGTGGATACTCTCTTGAACAGAACAAAAACACAACATCTCACGAATGCCCTCTTATCTGGGTATGAGCTGACGCTCTTGGCTAGTCTTATACAAATCAAGCGATGTAATACTTTGAATCCAGCAACACTGTTACCCATTCCAGAAGAGAAAGACACCCAAGAACAACATGATTGTTTTCTCCGTACAGAGGAGGAAACGAAAGGCAGAATAGACTTAAAAGATACACCACTCGTGGACCAGGATGGGATCCTATGGGTGGATGGGTCTTGTTTCAAACTTCCCAATGGCGAGACGACTTCAGCCTATGCTGTTATCACCTTGTATACGGTAGTGGAGACAGCACGCATTAGACAGAATTCAGCCCAAGCAGCTGAGCTGATTGCCCTGACGAGAGCGTGTGTGTTGGCTAAGGGAAAGAGAGTGACTGTTTACACCGATAGCCAGTACGCCTTTGGCGTGGCTCACAGTTTTGGCCGCCTGTGGAAGGAAAGAGGATTCTTTACTTCCCATGGGACCAAGATACAGCATGGTCAGTTGGTAACTGACATTCTCGAATCACTTGCTTTGCCTACCCAGATAGCAATTGTGAAGTGTAGTGCACATAAAAGGATCACTGATGATGTGGGTCGCGGGAATGCTTTTGCAGACGAGGTAGTGAAAGAAACAGCGAGAGATGCTACAAGTCGCATGTATGTTGCAGGCCCTGCAAGATGGGTCAGAGAAGGAGGAATGTGTGAGGACACAATAGAAAGTGTGAGAATGATTCAAGAAGAGGCTACAGAGAAGGAATTGAGTAAGTGGAGAGAAAGTACGGGAATGTTGGACGCAACAGGGTATTGGACGGAATTGTCAGAACAACAGCGTTGGCTGTTACCAGACGCCTATGTACTGCCTGTAGTTACTATGGAGCATGGTCCAGCCCACATTAGTGCGAAAGGGATATGCAAACTTCTGGCTCCAGTATGGCTGAATGAAGGAATCCCTAAATGTGCAGAAAATGTGGTGAAACATTGTATCGTTTGTTTGATGCATAATCCAGGAAAGGGAACCCCAACTCCGGCAGGTCATTTTGCTCCCCCTACGCATCCTTTTGAGGTATTACAAATCGATTACATTCATATGGAACGTTGCAACAATCTTAAGTATGTTCTGGTGGTGGTGTGTGCCTTTTCCAGATGGATAGAGGCCTACCCCCTAAAGGATAATACTGATTTGTCCACTGCCAAAGTTGAAGGAATTCTTCCCGAGGTTTGGTTTGCCACAAATTGTCTGGAGTGACCATGGAAGTGAATATGTAGGCCAAATTATGCAGAAGGTGTGTGCGGGTCTTGGTTTTAGGCAGAAATTCCATGCGGCAAACCTCCCTCAGTCAGCAGGTTTGGTAGAGTGCTATAATGGCACTCTCAAGCTCAAACTGGCAAAGATTCAGGCCAGCACGGGTCTTGCTTGGCCCGATGCTTTACCTTTGGCACTCCTATCTACGAGAACAGCTGTACACTCTCGCCTGGGACTCCGCCCATACGAGGTTGTTTTTGGGCGCCCAGCTAACGTCTGGGGAGTCCCTCGACCTAAAAAGTACTCCGATATTCCGTATCCTATGTTGATTGACTACTTATATGACCTCACCACTAAATTGCGTGTTCTTCACCAACAGGTTCAAAACGCTTTGCCGGAGGCCTCCGCAGACCCAGGTCACTCCATCCAACCCAGAGACTGGGTCTGCCTGAAGAATTTCCAGTGAAAAAAGAATCTGGAAGACCGCTGGGGGCCGCCTCGGCAAGTTCTTCTGGTGACACATACAGCAGTAAAGGTCGCCGGAAAGATGAACTGGATCCATGGCGTGCACTGCAAAAGGGTACCTTTGCCTTTGCCTTTTGACCAGTGGGTCTGCAAGGGTGTAGGTGATAGTGAGGGAGAAAGGGTCCCTCAGTTGGTACCTTTCAGTAGTGCACGTCTGGATCGGACAAGGTCTGAAAAAGAAGACGACGACAGCAAGAAGCTGTATCATCACATCTGCGATTGAACACAACAAACTCAGAGACTTTCCTTCGAGAGCAAACAATACCTGACAAGACCCGGAACAACCTGAGACCTAGACTGATTAAGAACAATTAAACTTTTTTTCTTTTCCTTTATCTGGTTACACTTTTAAGAGACTTTTTTTACCATCCGTCAAGTTGCAGGGTCACGGTAGGAGTCTTAGGATGTGACCTGAGTAGTGACAATAGGTCTGCAGGACTTGCAGTGTCATAGGACGGCTAATAACCACAACTAAGTGATCTAGGAAGATTACCGTGAACAACGCTTTAGAGGATAGATATTAGATTGGAAAAGAATGATAAAAAGCAAGAAATGCAAAGTAAATATAAGAAACTGTTGTTTAGCCCATGTGGCGTAACCTTGTGCATTTTAATATGTTCATGTATTTTGTTGGCTTGTGTGGGTTGGGTTGTTCACACTATGCAGCAAGCACCTGTTCCTACTTCTGTTTCTTTGTCTTTTTCCACTGCTCCCTCCCCGCATCAGTTCCATACACTCCCAGAGCACGAACAAATTAGGAGAACAGAATACTTTAACAATTCATTCATCCAGTTGTTGCATCAGCATCAACTGGCAGTCAATACTACTGAATGTTGGGTTTGTAGACTCATGCTCCATAACACAGAGAAAGGGATGCCATAGTTAGTCCTTCCGTTTTCTTACGAAGGTTCCACTTGGGCCTATTTGGCCATGTTGTCCAATGCATACCAGAATGAACTTCGACATCCTCTTGTTGGTCCATATGGTGGCGGAGCACACTTTAGTCGTAGTTCTTTGATAAAGGGAATAGTGGCTATGGCTAGAGTTGCCGAAACTGGTAAGATCCCCGTTGATGAGAAACGAGCATATGATGGTTGGAACGTGCCTCGCTACGTAACTAGCCTCACAGATAAGGCTAGACGAAGGAGATCCCCGCCAATTTGGACCATACCTCATCGAGGCAATTTGTGTTTACAGATAAATGGTCAAAATATTAAAAACCAACAGGAAAAGAGTGTTTGTTCCCATACATACATCTAATCAACCCAGATTTCTTCACCGTTAGTGCCATCTCAGGGCACATACTTTGTCTGCCACGACAGAGCCCACACGTGGTTCCCCACCAACTTCTCAGGAACGTGTTATGTGGCTTTTCTTCTCCCTCCGCCATACACTGCTCCTTCAGGTCATCACAGAAATAGATATGGAAGAGGGGTTATAGATTCCAAAGACACAGCAGGACAAGAGGGAGGGGATTTTTTCAAAGGGTTCCTTCCTTTCTGGGGCCCAATGGCCAATAGCTGAAACATCAGACAGTTAGTTTGTATTGTTGAGGCTACCATAAATGTGACTTCTGGAGCCTTGAGTAATATAACAGCCGAACTTCAGGCAGACCGCCTTATGACTTTGCAGAACTGGATGGTTCTAGATATTGTTCTTGCAGATCGCGGAGGAGTCTGTAAATTGATCGGGTCTAGTTGCTGCATTTATATTCCTGATAATGCCCCTACGGTATACCAAGCCATCTCTAAATTGCACGTAATTTCCAAGTCGATTCACCAGGACAAAGGAGATTGGTCTGTGATGGGATGGTTTTGGGGACTACTGTCCACATGGGGATGGAAGGTATTAGCCTTTCTTGGAATAGTTTTGGCCATCCTTTTCTCTTGTTGTCTTTGTTTACAGTATGGCCCTGCCATCTGCGGTCTTTGTGCCACCATGTGCGTCCCAAGGCCTGTGTCACAGAAAACAAAGAACATTAAAATGATATTGCAGCAATAGCTCGACGACCTCATGGCCATTGACATCGACTCAGACTAACTTGAGTATTTGGCATTTTGCCTGAGTAATGGCAAAAGGAGGGTCTGAGGCTCTTCGGTTTTCGACTTCGTCCCGTATTCAGCCGCCATTTTGTGTCCCGTCGCCATTTTATGTTGCCCTCACTCAGGCAGCATGGCGAACGGAGTGTTTTTGTCTTTTCCAGCTGCTACGTGTCTCTTCTGTTAAAAGTAACCCCCTGCCCTTGTTTACGAAACCGATTTCAGGGTCTGGCTGAGTCCACTAATCCATGTCTAGGCTGATTGATCCCTGTCTTGACTGACTGTTTGGCTCTCCCTATTCTTTCCTTACTTTATCTTATCCGACTGGCCTTCGCTATTCTATCTTTGTATTCTCTTGTTACACAACTATCCTTTGAGACACACAAATACGTCCTGCCACCTGCAAATTGGATTGTAGGTACTAGCACTGATTAACTTGTGGGGAGGGGTGACACACAGGGTCTGAAAGAAGGGCGTATTTGGGACACTTGATAGCTTGTTTTTCAACTTTTTCTATTGGCTAGCCTTGTATGTATTGGGAGTATACGTTGTAAATATGTGTGCTATAAAAGATTGTGTGCCACGGAGTACAGTGGCAGACTCCTAAGAACCTACTCTGTACTTCTGGGACAACTGTGCTTAGCTGCTGCTAATAAACCTGGTTTCCTACGCCTAACAGAGTGTCTTGTGTCTCTGTCCGACAAGGCAGGTGAACTCAGAGATTTAAGGCGTGCCCTGTGCCACTAGGCCCATAAGGCCCGGTTCTTCAGTTCTCCCTGCTCCTAGACTGGGAGTTCAAGCGATTGATGTTTCAGCATAGTTTGGCATTGTTCTTTTCCTTTATCAGGCAAGTACTGTGAGCCATTTCTGTTCCATTTCCTTTCTTTTAAACTTGCCTACTTTTTTCCTGTGGGCTGATGTCAACGCGTCTATGGGGACCTCGCCTGGCAATGTTCCTCTTTTCTTTTTTGCTCTAAGTGCCTTCATGAGAGCGCATTTGCTTTGACTCAGGCACTTTGGTGCTCAAGACTTCTTGGGGAAGGAGAACTTGTTGGAAAATGTTTTTTTGCAGTGATTTTTGCCCAGATTCTGCCAAAGATCATCTGTCAGAACTTCCCAATGACCTATCACCATCAGATGGGCCTCCCACAGCCTGAGAGCTTTCCACGTTATGCCCACTCCTGAATTTTAGCTCTGAGTTTAGTTGACCATTTTATTCTTTTCAGTGCTCTAAAGTGTTCGTCTCCCGTGGGTTTGCCCATTACTTTCTGGAGTTCTGCAGATTCCACTCCCAGGTCGAATGCTGCGCATAGAGGCCTATGGTCAATTTCCCCTCTGTCATCGACCATGTAATCATTCAACTTGTTAGCCAATTCCTCATTGATTAGTATATAGTCAATAATGGATATGTTCCTGAATGACGGTTTTGGACATCACATAGGTTAGCCTAGTTTCTTTATATAGGACCCGATTCACAGAACTAACTTAAGAAAAAACCTAAACATACTACTTACTTACTAAACTTACTATTGACAGAAGGCACTTACTCATTTTGGTATTCACAGAAGTGACTTACTCATTTCGGTATTCAAAGAAGTTAGAGGTCCTAACTTTAGGACTCCTATATGCCTTCTGTGAATATCGAAAGTCTGAAAGTTAGTATTTTTTGCAGTTTAGGAGTAGCACTTTACTACCCCTAAACTGAGAAAAATCCTAACTTTAAGACTTTCGGTATTCACAGAAGGCATTTAGGAGTCCTAAAGTTAGGTGTCCTAACTTCTGTGAATACCAAAATGAGTAAGTGCCTTCTCTGAATACCAAAATGGTAGTCAGTTTAGGATTTTGTCTTAAGTTAGTTCTATGAATTGGGCCCTGTGTGAATAGAATGAAGTTTGAAGTTTTTAGAAAGAGAGAACTAAGGGCCCACATTGTGCCCTTTATTTTGCTTGCCTGAGACCCCTTCCAGTCCTCTCAAGTTAAAGTTATCGGCTATGATCACATTATAGTGCTCATATTTGATTAATATTTCTTCCATTGTGGTGATGAGTGATTCCATGCTGGCTTGTGTCAGTGCCAGATTAATATAACAGTTTCTTAATAGCAGGCTAAACAGCTGGCGACCTGCCCATAGCCCGACAATTGTCATAGCTTGCATGTCTGGAGTGGTTACTCTTATTTCTGTGATTTAAGTTTACGGGCATTGCTTAGAAAGATCGAGAGGCCCCCAGAAGGACATCAAAATATGTTTTTTGGGGGGGCATTTACCTGATGTTCATGAAAGCCTGCTATGGGGGTTGATGTAATTGTCCATGTTTCTTGGCAACATATAATATCCCCTTCTGCAAGGAAATCCAGTACTTCCTTGTTCCCTGCATTTTTACTTAACCCTGCAATGTTCCATGAGATGAGAGTTAATTCTTGATGGAAGTCAATGTTAGGTGGTTGATGTTGATCTTCTCGCCCTGCCATTTTCCTTCCTGCATGCCCGGAATTTGTCTTAGGCTAGGGATGCTGTTGCCAGTGATCCGATCTTATAGCCTGCTTGGATTGACCCATTAACACTCTTCACAGATTATGTCTAGGAAAGATGGAGATGTTTATCGGTGTACTTGGGCGTTCTAAAGCATGTTCCCCCTGTTTTCTGTAGTGATTTCTGCCTTTCAAAACTGATACGACCCCCTGCTTCTCTCTGTGAGGTATGAGGCTGGATGGATATTTTGGTTGAATGGGTCCTGTTATATCTATGCCCCAGTCTGCTAGTTCTGCTTCTCCAAGGACTAACCATTGGGGAGATTGTTCACTGAAACCCAAGAAAGTTGAGTCGCCATAACTATCTCCATGTGTCCTTCTGAACTTTACCAACTCCATGATTTTCAAAGAGATCTGGGACAAGGACGTAACATATCCGAAAAGTCGAAGAATGTTGGTTCTATTTAGAATGTCATAAGGGCCTTCCATTTGATATCTTGGGGTAATCACCACCTTATATATATTATAGGATTGTCCTTGAGGTGTTGTATTTACGTGTTCCCCCCAGAGGTCTGGCTACTTAGGGTCAGTTTGGTCTGAGCAGCCTCCTGTTTGTGATCCTGAAACAGTCAGGCGTTGAGTGGGTCTGAGGGAGAGGAGCGAGGTGTTGTCTGTAGCGAAATGCAGAGCAGCGAGGTGTGGTCGGTGGTGAAATGCGGAGCAGCGGGTGCACCAGTAGCCACCAAGCTGTCGATTGCTGGGTGTTGGGAGCGGGGTGTCTGGAGCTAGCAGGTTTGTCTTCCCTGTGGGGGTTTCTCCTGTGGGGGCCATAGGATCTGAACCGCATCCACACCCGCATTGCACCCACACTTCCATTCATATTGTTCCTGTGTTTAGTGAGGTCTACACGCAGCTCTCCCACTCTCCCCTTGAAGCGGCTATGTTAGGTACATCTCGCCGCTCCCCCTCCTTCTCAATACACCATTACCGTGATTTGTAGCACCACAAAGACACTAGGCATCGTTCCTTGTGGGCCTGAGACATTGACCTTCTGAATGGGGGTCTATTCAGGAAGACGTTCTGGCTCTGGTGAAAGGATTGAGCTTCAAAACATGGCATTACAGCCTCATGAGTGTTCCTGTACGGACTTGTATCAGGGGACCTAGGTGTACTGGAGGACCACTCCCTGCCAGACATTGTCACCCTTACAGAGAAGAATCAGATGAGGGATCTAACTTGAGCCCACCTGTTCCTTTGGTATAGATTTGAGTCCACCTATCGCTTTGGTATAGATTGGAGTCCACCTATCGGTTTAGTATAGATTGGAGTCCACCTATCGCTTTGGGTATAGATTGGAGTCCACCTATTGCTTTGGTATAGATTGGAATCCACCTATCGCTTTGGTTGTATAGATTGGAGTCGATCTATCGCTTTGGTATAGATTGGAGTCCACCTATCGCTTTGGTGTAGATTGGAATCCACCTATCGCTTTAGGTATAGATTGGAGTCCACCTATCACTTTGGGTATAGATTGGAGTCCATCTATCACTTTGGGTATAGATTGGAGTCCACCTATCATTTTGGTATAGATTGGAGTCCACCTATCGCTTTGGTATAGATTGGAGTCCACCTATCGCTTTGGTATAGGTTGGAGTCCACCTATCGCTTTGGTATAGGTTGGAGTCCACCTATCGCTTTGGTATAGATTAGAGTCCACCTATCGCTTTGGGTATAGATTGGAGTTGACCTATCGCTTTGGTATAGATTAGAGTCCACCTATTGCTTTGATATAGATTGGAGTCCACCTATCGCTTTGGTATAGATTGGAGTCCACCTATTGCTTTGGTATAGATTGTAGTCCACCTATCGCTTTGGTATAGATTGGAGTCCACCTATCGCTTTGGTATAGATTGGAGTCCACCTATCGCTTTGGTACAGATTGGAGTCCACCTATTGCTTTTGGTATAGATTGAAGTCCACCTATCGCTTTGGGATAGATTGGAGTCCACCTATCGCTTTGGTATAGATTGGAGTCCAGCTATCGCTTTGGGCATAGATTGGAGTCAACCCATCACTTTGGTATAGATTGGACTCCACCTATCGCTTTGGTATAGATTGGAGTCCACCTATCGCTTTGGGCATAGATTAGAGTCCACCTATCGCTTTGGTATAGATTGGAGTCCACCTATCGCTTTGGTATAGATTGGAGTCCACCTATCACTTTGAGTATAGATTAGAGTCCACCTATCGCTTTTGGTGTCGATTGGAGTCCAGCCATCGCTTTGGTACCGATTGGAGTCCATCTATCGCTTTGGGTATAGATTGGAGTCCATCTATCGCTTTGGGTATAGATTGGAGTCCAGCTATCGCTTTGGTATACATTGGAGTCCACCCATCGCTTTGGGTCTAGATTGGAGTCCACCTATCGCTTTGGGTATAGATTGGAGTCCACCTATCGCTTTGGTATAGATTGGAGTCCACCTGTCGCTTTGGGTATAGATTGGAGTCCACCTATCACTTTGGTATAGATTGGAGTCCACCTATCGCTTTGGTATAGATTGGGGTCCACCTATCGCTTTGGATATAGATTTGAGTCCACCTTTGCATTGTTTATCCAGCGGCCCGTCTTTACTGGCCCTGTATAGTAGTACGCCATCTCCGAAGGTCTCTTTGCTGGACATATTGAACTCTACAAATTGTGATTTATCCATGGCCACAGGGGCTCGGTTACATGAGCAGACACTCAATTTAAGAGGGGAGGGAGGTAGGAGGGGGGCAGGAGGGTGTAGGCTCCTTCTGACATTTGACCGCGTATTGAGAGGGTTTTATCTTCGATTGTGCTTTCCTGGAGAGATCAGTTGCTACCTCCAACTATATGTTGTATGTGCTTTCCCCAATCTTCATGGGCTGGATGTGCTGTCCTATGCTGACTACACCCAAGTACTGGTTTCCCTTACTCATTCCATGAAGGACTCTGCCCAGAATTTTAGGAATTATATGGAGGCTGTCTCTCAGTGGATGGTGCAAAATTTCCTGAAATTGCATGGGGAGAAAACTGAGGTTCTGATCTTTGGGGGTAATCAGGATATCTGGTCAAGGGATTGGTGGCCGCCCTCACTCGGGAAATGTCCCCCCCCTCTCCAGTATGCTAAGAACTATGGGGTGCTAAAGGACAATGCCCTTTTCTTTGACCGTCAGGTCAATAGGACTGTTTCCACTTGTTATAACATGTAACATTAGGGTTCTTAGAAAGATCGGCCATTATCTCTCCCCAGATGCTCGGAAACAGGCCACGGTAGCATTAGTCTCCTCTAGGCCGGATTATTGTAACACCCTCTATTTGGGCGTTAACAAGAGTCTCATCCATCGTCTCCAAATGGTCCAGAATGCTGTGGCTAAGATGGTTTTGAGCCTCCCCAGATTGGCCTCAGCTTCTGCAGCCCGGGAGAATCTACATTGGCTCCCTATACACTCCAGGATCATTTTTAAAACTCTTTGTTTATCTCATGGAGCTTTCCACAGTACTAGCCCAGAAGGGATCAAGTCTCTTGTTCATCGCTATTCCCCTAGCAGATTCCTTCGTTCCTCCTATAAAAACCTTCTTGAGGTCTCAAGATTTGTAAAGGCGAAATGGGGAGGTAGAGCATTTTCCTCTGTAGCACCCAGATTGTGGAATTCGCTCCCCCCTGAGCTTGTAAGGCATCCCTCACTCGCTTTGTTGCACGGTAACAGATTTTATTCATTCATTCATTCCAGCAGCTTACCTCTTTTGGCCTTTGTGCAAGAAAGGAAGAAAAGGGTGTAGACGTCAAGTCCCAGGTTCCTCAAACTAACATTGTGACAAAAAGTGGGGTGAAATAAACTGGAATTCAGGAGGGTGACCCTGGTGGTCTTGGGTTCACAATTTTTGGAAAATGTACCAATAAAACTGAGATCATTCAGGAGGTTGACAATTTGCTTCCCTCTTCCTTTAAACTTGTCTAAGGGGTGTTATCAAGATGCCCAGAGTGCCCATGCAGCTGTAGCTGTGGATCCCCTTCCTATAGTTCAGATTTTTTTTAAAAAAGGGGCTCTTCCCCCTCCTCCTTCTGGTGTTGCTGTACCCCCAGATGATCACGCCAGTGTTGATTCGCCTGGGGCTCTCACAAGTAGTGTTTCTTCTGTGAAGGGGCCCCCTCGGAATGTACTAGGGTGAAACACCTGGAGGGTAAAAAGAAAAGAACTCCATGTATTGTGAAACAGAAGTCCAAAAAACTCAGGGGCATATTAGCAAGGGCAATATCGCTGCTTTAGCTGCACATTTTGCCACCAAAGTGGCAATATTTTTATCGCCCTATCAGCAAGCTCTCGCTAACAGCAGTTAGCGACAGCTTTCAGGCGACAATGACCGGTTTGGGGCCCACTTTGCATGTCAGCGATATTTATCACTAATGACATGCAAAGTGGGCGTACCCAAACTGTTAGCGACTGAAAGAAGTCATTAACACAGCTATCGCCTATTAGCAAGGCAGACGAAGCGATAAAAAAAGTCGCACTAAGCACGATTATCGCTAGAATCTAACGTCTGGTAAAAACATGACTTACCTGTTTCTTCAATGGGAGGTGGATTGTCAGGTAAAGTCCCCATTGGAGTTAACGCCTTGACTGCTACAGCAATTCCCGCTCGGTGCTGAACTTTTCAGATTTCCATGGTTCATGACGAGCTCGTCATAAGCACACGACCAGTGTACTGCATGACGAGCTGAGCTCGTCATGAGCAGGGAAGGGGTTAATGTGTGACTATCGCTGGATTTCCAGCGATATTCAGGCATTTTGCCGCTATCGCTGGATATATTAGCACAATGGAGATAAACGTTGCTATTAGCATGTTTTCTCCGCTAACATATCCAGCGATAGGCAGCGATTAAAATAAACGCGCTATGCGCGTTTTGTGATAAATATCGCAATTCCTTGCTAATATGCCCCTCAGCTTCTCAAATGCTCTGGAAGAGCCTGCTCCCACTGCTCAGCCTCTTAAAGTAGAGGCAACAAAGAATGCTCCTCACCCTAGGCTCGAGTCTGATTCCCCAGAGATGACCAGCATGTACCCCCTCCCTACAACTCTAGAAGGACCAATCCTAAACTGCCACCGGCAGGAGGGAATAGTTCCTAATAAAGGGGTAACTGTTCAAAAAATCCAGGGGGCACAAGAGTGGATCATGGGAAAGAGGACAGTGGGTGTGGGGTTGTGAAAGTTAAAATGTCGAGCAGCGGAGAAGAAGGGTGCAGTGGGTGGGAAGGACCCCGAGGGGTTATCATCATTTGCCCACGGTGGGGAATCTTTTCCCCGCGCTGCTCCTAATTTTTTTAGGTTCCTTAGCAGGGAGGCTCCCCTTTTCTTCCATCAGCACAGCCGCCTCATTCAGGGTTTGGACCTGCCTCTGACCCTTGGTTCAGTCCGCTGTGACTGGTCTCTCTGTTTAGCCCTGTCTCCTGTTTCTGTTGTCTAGTTAGCCCCTGTACCCTGTGACTCTTTGTTTTGCCCCTGGGTCTGGTCTCTCTGCGCCGCACTACATGTTTGTTTTCCCGCCTCTCACCCTCCTTGCTCCCCCGCCGCTGGCCCCATGCGGCCCGCCCCCTTCTATCCCTGTGCCCAGCTCCCTTCCGATTCGCCGCCCCGCTCCCGCCTCCCAGCTGCTCCTCCCTCCCACTTCACCATTTATGGCCGGGACCGCGCGTACGCGCAGCGAACACGAGCAGCGGGCGCGCCGTTTGCGCTCTGAAGGCGTGCCAAAGGCAAGCCCGTCTACGCCCATCCGCGCCTGGCCAGCGCCCAGCGCCAGCACCCCTGGCCCCCAAGGATGCCAGCCCACGTGACGGACCTACGACACCGCCACCTTCAAGGCACTCAAACCTGGCTGGAACCCCGCCTGCTGCCGAGCCATCCCAAAACGCGCCCACGGACCCTTCACCTGCCAAGCCAGCAAGTTCACCTGCATCTAGACCCGCACCGCACCCAACAAGCTGAGCAGCAACCACCTCAAGTGCATCCTGCTCAACACCAGCTCCGTTCACAGACACGCCGTCGACCTCTGGAACCTGCACGACACAACATCACCAGACATCGCCTTCCTTACAGAAACCTGGATGAACGCCTCCTCAGCGCCTGACATCGCCATAGCCATCCCGGACGGATACAAGATCACCCGGAAGGACCGCATCAACCAGACTGGAGGAGGCATCGCCATCGTACACAAGAACACCATCCACATCATGACCAACCCCGACCACACCTTCACCGCCGCTGAACACCTCCACTTCCAGATACACACCGATCCCAAGACCACCCTCAGAGGCACCCTCATCTACAGACCCCCGGGACCACGCACACAATTCATCGAAGACATCGCAGACTTCATCAGCCCGTAAGCTCTCCCCTCCGCCAACTACATCCTCCTAGGGGACCTCAACTTCCACCTGGAGAACAAAGACAGCAGCACCACCACCCTACTGGACAACCCAGCCAACCTCGGACTCAAGCAACTGGTGAACACCCCCACCCACTACGCCGGCCACACGCTTGACCCCGTCTTCTCCTCCAGCAAGCACATCTCCTTCAGCCACTCCACCAGACTCCACTGGACTGACCACAGCTGCATCCACTTCAGTTTCAGAAGAACAACTACCCACCACCACCCGCAACAGATTCCTCGCAGAAACTGGAGCAAGATCACCACAGAGCAGCTCACCACCTCCCTCCGCCAGAACCCTCCCGCCAGCACAACGGACCCCAACGAAGCAGCCAGCAACCTCACACAGTGGCTCACCAACTGCGCAAATGACCTCGCACTACTGAAGAACCCTCCCAGCAGACCCGGCAGCAAGAAAGTCTCCTGGTTCCAGGCGAACTCAAGAACTCCAAGAAGAACTGCCGCACCCTCGAGAAAGGCTGGCGCCACGACCAGACCACAGACAACATGACTGCCCTCACGCATGCCAACCGCAAACACCACCAGCTGATCCGCACCACCAAGAAGACAGCATTCACAGAACCACTGTACAACAACGCCCACTACAGCAAGGAACTCTTCAACATTGTCAAAGTGTTCTCCAACCCCAGCGCCGGAAACAACAACATCACCCCCTCGCAAGACCTCTGCGACTCACTTGCCTCGTTCTTCCACCGCAAGATCACCGATATACACAACAGCTTCGGCGCATCTACCACGCACCCAACCCATGAACCAACGCCCCCCACCACCACCCTCTGCGCCTGGACCCCGATCAGCACCAAAGACACCACCCGCACGATGAACACCATCCACTCTGGATTACCAACCGACCCCTGCCCCCACCACGTCTTCAACAAGGCCGACTCCATCATCGCACCCCAACTCCGGGACGTCATCAACACCTCCTTCAACACCGCCACCTTCCCGGAGACCTGGAAGCACGCCGAGCTCAGCGCCCTCCTGAAGAAACCAACTGCAGACCCCACCGACCTCAAGAATTAACGCCCCATCTCGCTCCTCCCTTTTCCTGCCAAAGTCATCTAGAAGACCGTCAACAGACAGCTTGCCGCCTTCCTCGAGGCGAACGGATCCCTCGACCCCTTGCAGTCCGGTTTTCGAGCCAATCACAGCACCGAGACCGCCCTCATCGAAGCCACTGACGACATCAGATCCCTGCTCGACAACGGGGAAACAACGGCCCTCATCCTCCTAGACCTCTCTGCAGCATTCAACACCGTCTGCCACTGCACCCTAGTGCAGCGCCTCAGCAACATCGGAGTCCAAGAGAAGGCACTAGAGTGGATCATCTCGTTCCTCGCTGGAAGGACCCAGAGAGTCCGCCTCCCCCCGTTCAGATCCAAGGCCACCCAAGTCATCTGCGGCGTACCACTAGGATCATCACTCAGCCCAACCCTCTTCAATGTCTTCATGAGCCCTCTCGCAGCCATAGCACGCAAACACATCCTCGACATCATCTCCTACGCCGATCACACCCAGCTGATCCTATCCCTCACCAACGACCCCGCCACCGCCAGAACCAGCCTACACGAAGGGATGAAAGACGTCGCCGAGTGGATGAAGAACAGCCGTCTGAAACTGAACTCATACAAGACGGAAGTCCTCATCCTGGGATCATCGCCATCCGCCTGGGACGACTCCTGGTGGCCCCCTGCCCTGGGCACCACTCCCAAGCCAACGGACCACGCACGCAACCTGGGCTTCATCTTGGACTCCTCCCTCTCGTTGACCAGACAAGTTATCGCCGTATCATCATCATGCTTCAACACCCTGCGCATGCTCTGAGAGATCTTCTGATGGATCCCCACCGAAACCAGGAAGTCGGTTACCCAGGCACTCGTCACCAGCCGACTGGACTATGGAAACACCCTCTACGCTGGAACCACAGCCTAACTTCAGAAAAGACTCCAGCGCATCCAGAATGCCTCCGCACGATTCGTCCTGGTCGTCCCTCGACACAGCCACATCTCCGGCCACCTGAGAGACCTGCACTGGCTCCCCGTCAGCAAGAGGATCACGTTCAGGCTCCTCACCCACGCACACAAGGCTCTCCACGAACTGGGCCCCAAGTACCTCAACAATCACCTGACCTTCTACGCACCCACCCGCCAGCTACGATCGACCAGCCTCACCCTCGCCGCCGTACCACGCATCTGCAAAGCCACCGCCGGGGGAAGATCCTTTTCCTACCTGGCGGCCAAGACATGGAATTCCCTCCCCATCCACCTTCGACTGACCCAGGATCACTTTTCATTCAGGAAGCTCCTCAAGACCTGGCTCTTCGAGCAGTAGCGGACCCCTCCCCCCCCCAGAGCCTTGAGACCCTGCCGGGTGAGTAGCGCGCTATACAAATGTCCATGATTGATTGATTGATTGATTGACCAAAAGATAATATTAATACCCATGTTGGGGGTCTTGATTATGATAACTTCTCTAGCACTTTGTCTCCCTGTTTGATAGTGAACTGGGCCCACTGTATGGAAGCTTTAATGTGCAGCTTCTGCTGGAAGCCACTGGAGTCAAGCTACCCTGGCTGATGAAGGCTGATAGCCAGAAACCGGTCCTAGGATGCTTGATTCCGGTCGAGGGAAGACATGGCTTGGCAGTTCGGGCTGGACTGTTCCTATGAGGCACAGGGTCAAGAATGATTTGCATATGGCCATGTCTGAACTGGGATGGCTTGGTGAGCAAACTAACGATGGATTTAACCCAGATTTGTGACTGGGGATGAATGTTTTGCCATTGTGCAACATTCCATCCATCATCTTGTGTGTTTTGCTTTACTGGAAATCAAGGCCCTGAGCTTGATAACAAGACGAGATATTGACTTGTGTATTTGGATCCCCCCCAAGCTGTAGAGTCACATATAGCCCTAGGATAGTCACAATGTTGATCTTAGCAATTTGGATCATTATAGGAAAAGAGGTATTGATGTTTTCCCGTTAGAGGTGACTTCTAGTCTTAAGCTTGGCAGCCTAAGTTTGGACTCTGAGGAGTTTACTCTGAGTCTGCACAGTAGAAGGGGATTGTACATTTGAGGGATATCACAAGCTCTGGTGGTAGAAATACCGTGAATAGAGTGATAAATATTGGGGGATATGAAGACCTGTGGCATAGGGAGTCTGAGAACGGAGAAGAGTCACCACCCTGGAGTTGGGTAGCAGGCACTTTGAATGCTGCAAAAAGTAATACAAAACTTCCAACGTTGCAGACGTGGCCCTTGGGGTAAAACATTTTCTTGGAATATGACTGACCTGGGAGAGTCAAATTCTAAATTACAGTTTATAATACACTTTAGAGCATTGATCGTTTTTTCAAATGCAACTTGGATATGTTCTTATTTTAGGTATGAGCACTATTTAGCTTATTTCCCTGCAGCAAATCCCTCTGTATAAGGCCACTCTAGAGGAGATATAGATAATTTATTAAGAAGCAAAATAAATTAGAATCGAAAGGTGTGTGTTCATCTTTCAAAGCTCTGTTTATGTTTAAAGTCGGCCCTGTTCGATGTGACAGGAGGGCCACATTCAACCTTTCTGTTGGTAAATGACTATATCCCCCAGGGAGGTCTTATGAAGAGATGGCCGAAATATAACCTTTGATAGTGCCCAGAGCAGAGCCCTGCTAGGTCAAAGAGAGAAGGATCAGGAGAACCTCATAAAGAGGGGTAGAAAGGGGATCCACAGCCTTCTGTGTGCACCATGCCATAAATCTGTTCCACCTGCAGGCGTGTACTGTTTTGGCGGAAGGGCGCCTGGGTGCCAAAATGACATCACAGACCTAGGGAGGAAGATCGAAAGGTGTCAACTGTCGCCACTCAATCTCCATGCATGGAGGTGAAGGATGGACAGGTTCAGGTGGAGGGCCGTCCCCTGCTGCTGCGACAGAAGATCCTCCCTAAGAGGCAGACGGATAGGGGGATCGATGCTCATACTGAATAGCTTCGAGCCCAGTCTGGAGCCATAAGAAAGACTTGGGCGCGGTCATGCCTGATCTTGTTCAGCAATATGGGTAGAAGTGGTATAGGTGGAAAAGTGTACAACAGACCGCAACTCCACTCGCAACGAAAAGCGCCTCAGAGTGAGTGCCGCCTTGGAACTTCAAACGCGCAGAACTGACAACATTGCGCGTTCTCTTCGGTGGCGAATAGATCTAACCAAGGTTCTCCCCACTGCAGAAAGAGACCTTGCGCCACATCCGAGTTCAGATGCCATTCATGATCCACCATGCACTGGTGGCTGAGTTTGTCCCCCTGGCGTTCAGGGAACCCGCCAGATGTTGAACCACCAAGGTAATGCCTAGATGTTCCAGCCATGTCCAGAGGTGAAGAGCCTCCTGACATAGGGTCCACGACCCCACCATGCCCTGTTTGTTGCAATAGCTTACGGCGGTGGTGCTGTCCGTTAACACCTGCAGTACACTTCCCCAGAGAGAGGGAAGGAATGCCCTCAGTGCAAGCAGGATCTGCCGCAGCTCGAGAAGGTTGATATGGAGCTGGGACTCCGCCGGACACCAGAGGCCTCTGCTCTCCGCCTCTCCCATGTGGCCTCCCCATCCCAGGAGGGACGCATCCGTCACCACTGTGGGCTCTGGTTGGGGAAGGGAGAGGGATCTGCCACTGACCCAATCGCGATCCATGAGCCACCACTGCAAGTGTCATGCAGCGCCCTCTGAGATCCAGCCACGATCGAACAGGTTGCCCTGATGCTATGCCCACTGGAACTTCAGGTCCCACTGCAGAGCCCGAATAGGCCATCTGGTATGTGTCACTAGCAGGATACAGGAGGCCATCAGGCCCAGGAGCCAGAGGTTCAGCCTGACAGAAACCCAGGATGGAGGCTGAAAGAGCAGAATCACCGAGAGGATAAACCCGAAACAGCGTCAAATCCAGAACTGCTCCGATGAAGGGGAGCTTCTGAGAGGGACTCAGATATGACTTCGGCACATTGATGGAGAGCCCCAGCAAATGCAGAAGGTCATAGTCTGAAGGTGGGCGACGATTGCCTGGGGTGAGCCCGCCTTCAACAACCAGTCGTCGAGGTAGGGGAAGACTAATACCTCTGACCTGCGCAGATGAGCAGCGACCACCGCCATCACCTTCGTGAACACCCGAGAGGCACTGGTAAGGACGAAGGGAAGTAAAGCAAACTGAAAATGCTCCTGGCCTACTGTGAACTGCAGGTAGCGCCGGTGGGCCAGCAGGACGGGATGTGAAAATACCCGTCCTGCAAGTCCAAGGCCACCATCCAGTCTCCAGGGTCCAGGGCAGCCAGGATCTGAGCCAGAGTCAGCATCTTGAACTTCTCCTTCCGGAGGAAGTGATTTACGTCCCGGAGGCCCAAGATGGGGTGCAGGCCCCCCTTGTCTTTCTTGGGGACTAGAAAGTAGTGGGAATAACAACCACTCCCTACTTCCTGACCGGGAATGCGCTCAATGGCCCCCTGGGCCAAGAGGGCAGAGATTTCCTACCACCCACCGGCGTAGGGTGCTCCCTGAAGCTCGGATTAGGAAGGCTTAGAGGCAGAAGCAGTGGGGGTAGAGGTGGACTGACCCGTGCGCTTGTTACCATATCCACCCCTGCGGAATCCACGGTCACAGCTACGCTGAGGTTGGTTCTGTGGAAAGACCCAAAGACTGGTCTGTGGCCTGAGAGTCTTTAAAGCACTCCAGGGCATAATCGGCCTTATAGCCGAAGAGGCGGGAGCCATCAAAGGACATGTCCATGAGCGAGCCATGGACATCGGGGGAGAACCCAGTGGAACGCATGCAGGCTTGGCGCCGCAACACCACAGTCGTGGAAATCGGCCTGCTCAACGAATCAGAGGAGTCAGATGGCAAATCTCGCCGTATCCTTCCCCATCGCAATAGCCTGGGAAATGACAGCCTGGACCTCCTCAGAACACTGAGGCAAGACTTGCATCACAGAATCCCACAGTGCGTGGGAGTAATAACCCAACAAGCAGGCGGTGTTAACCGACCTCAACCCCAAACTGGCTGAGGAGAACAACCTCTTGCCAAATTAGTCTAGTCTTTTAGAGTCCTTATTTGGTGGAGCAATAGGAAAAGCGCTTTGCAACGTCGAGGCCTGAATGACCAGGCCCTCAGGCATGGGGTGATTGGTCAAGAAGGCGGGATCACCGGGCGATGACGCCTAGTGATATTTTTATCCACTGGCTCTCCCGTGGCCGGTCACAACCAAGTGCCCAAAAGAACGTCAGTGAGGGCCTCATTGAAAGGGAGCAGCGACTCCGACGACGCAGACGCCGTCTGGAGCACCTCCGTGAGGAGGTTGGTTCTAAGGGTCACTGTAGGGAGGGTGAGATTGAGAGCCTCCCCAGCCCAACGCAGCACCACAATGTAGGAAGCTCCCTCCTCCAAAGTAGGTGTAGGAGAGGCAAACCCCGGGTCAGAAGACATATCTAGTTCGCCCGCATCTTGACGGTTGTCCACCCAATCCTGCTCGGAGTCACACTGCGGGCAAGGGGGTCCTCAGAGCTGTCCCATTCCTCGTCCGGCTCCGCAGTAGAGGGAGCCGGCTGCGGTGGCAGGGCCAGAGCTGGAGAGGGGGCAAGCGGCGTAGGGAACAGCGCCGGAAACGGCACCGGTCGGGACTAAGCCGGAGCCGTATCGCCATTCGGATCCCAGGCTGGAACAAAATGGTCAGAGAACCGGGGCAGGGGTGGGAGAAATGGCACTCTCTGTGCACCTGTGGCAGAGCCAAGGGCGGCGCCGGGGATGGATGCAAGTGCGGGGCTGTAGCCAGCGGCCCTGCACCTTGTGGCGCCAGGGCCGGAGCCAGAAGCACAGGATCCTGTGGCGCTGGGGCTGGTGCCAGTGACGGAGCCACCGGGCCAACAGGGACTGGACAAGGGACCGCGGGCCCCGAAGGCACACCGGCTGGAGTCCGGGGCCTAAAGAGGCCGTCCATGGCAGCAAGAAACTCTTGCATCTGTTCGGGAGTCACCGACGGACCCGGGTATAGTGGGTAGACCGTGGGACTCCCCGGCTACAGAGGATCCGCAGGAGCGAAGCCCCTGTCCCCCTCGTCCACCTCTGGGGAGCGATGGGGGACGATGGAGAGCGAAACACGCTTCTTCAACTTTTTCTTATGGCGTCGCTTACCGCTATCTGAAGGCGAAGACTTAGAGCCCGACAAGCGACGGCTCCTGTCCAGTGGACGGCCCCTAGACCCGGAGCGGCAGTGAGAGGAGTGCCGGACCTCCAGCAACTTCTTGCGCCACTCCTGCAAGGCCTTTGGGGGCATGGCTTGGCAGTCTTGACAGTCCCGGGAGTCATGGTCGGTTTCCAGGCAGTAGAGACACACCTCGTGGGGGTCGGCCACCGTCATGTTACGGCGGCATGACCCACAAGACTTAAAATCGGGCATCCCTATGTGCACCAGGAGACAAAAAAAATAGACAAAAAGCCTCGAAAAGTAGTAAAAAAATGACTGAGGTAAGTGCTCAATCCGGATCTTCACTTTCGGTGTGGAAAAAGAAAGAACTGATGTTAGCGCACATGAGTGACGCCTAAGTAGTCTCGGTGACGTCATCTCGGCGCTCATGACACCATTGACGGACGCAGAGCCTCACAACGCCACCTACTTACGCGTAGGGGTGATGCTAAGCAAAACTTTCCGGATCCAGTCTTACGCCTGGGGATTATTCTAAGGTAAGGAATCTCTTACCACTAACGTGTCTCTTTCAGATAAAGGTGAATTGGGATGTAAACTCCTTGGTAAGGAAGTGTTTCAAGTTGTCGTTTATAGCGAGGCAAAGGGAAGTCAACCGGTTGGAGCATGTAAGAACCGGACTGAAAGTGTCTGAAAGTAGTAAGGAGGAGGATCAGAAATATATTAATTTGCGAGAAGCTGTCAACTCCTGCGACTTGTGTTGATATTGGACTTTAATTGCCCAGTAGTGTAACTCCTGAGTTAAGGCTGATTCCATTTTTATTTCTGATAAAGAGCAGACCTAGTATGTTTCGCAATTATACGCTAATTATAGCTGCAGTATCCAGTTGGAGTTTAAGGATGAGGCTGACTAATGGGATTTATACGATCCGCCCTCCTACAAGGAGATAGTGAGCTTTATTTAGGTTGCAAGGACCTCAGGGCCAATGGGCCCAGATGAACGTCTGACATCTCTTATTAAACAAGAAGTTTCTGCATGGGCTCTTTTATTGTGTTCTTTGTTTCCATATAGTTATCGGACTGAGGTCATACCATCCACCTGGAAGGGAAGTGTTATTGTGCTCTTATATAAAAAAAGGTCCCCAAACGTTTCCTGTCAGTTATAGACAGATCGCCTTTTGGATGCAATCGAGAAATTGTTTGCCAAAAGTATTCTTCTTCATGATCCTCCCAACTCCAGGGGTGCCATTGAGTTGTACGATTTTGGGGGTAGAGCGCCCACATCACATGCTGACGTGTCAATGCTGCTGGAGGCCCCTGTGTGATGGTCATCAGGAGATCTGTGGCATTGATTCATTATTCACTGATTAGTCTCATTTGAAGAAACAACATCCTGACATTGCATGTTTGTAGCGGAACAAGCCTTTGATCTCACACGCACCCTTCACCAGGCACGAGGGCTGGCCTGATATTCTTATTTCATTTTGCACATCTTTCTCCAATGTTTTGGCTTCTGTTGCACTGCATCACTTCCACCAAGATATCACCTGGATACCTCTGGCTCTCACTATGTACACTCTGTACTGACTCTGACTGCTTTTGTGTGAGACTAGGATGGCAAACACCCTGCCTGCTCCAGAGCAATCCTAGACCACCTCCACACAGACCCTGCCTGCACCAGTGCGAGGCAAGACCTGCTCTGCACAGACCCTGCCTGCTCCTGTGTGAGCCTAGACCAGCTCCTCGCAGACCCTGTGTTGGGAAGTAGGATCAGCACCCCCACCAGGGCCTAACACACTAATTCCTGTCTGTGAGGCGTTCACACCTTGCTGTGACAGGAAACCTATTGTCCTACCTTCCTCTGCTTGGGCTTGGCTCAGTAGCAGGAGGGCAGAATTGTGTCTGGGGTAGGCAGCAGATCTAGGTTGCTGTCAGGCTCTGTAAGATCAGTTGCTGCATCGCTTCACGCACACCAATCACATTGGTTGTCTCAACAGACTCGTGCCAACCGAGTCTGATACATCGTAAGGTTCTGTCAACAAGTCTCTGCACGCTATAACTGATCTGCACCGACACGGTTGGTTGGAACTGATGGACTCTGTCATCTTCAGAGTCACAGTAGCTCGGGCTGAGCTACCAACTCAGTGTAACAGTGCTTGAAGCTACTCATCAAGTAACCTGCATCCTTGAAGTCTAGGGCCCTTCGCCTTCGGTGTCTCTTGGTAACTCTTGAGTTGCAAAGACTCTGTCCCCTCTGCTTTCAGGTTCTCTTTGACATGAACCCATCTCTGGGTTCCAGCCAACACTTTTGTCCTTCTTCGGTAATACTGCAACCACAACGTGCCAATTGACTAGGACGGAGTGCGCGGTTGTCTACCCTCTTGGCATACGGCCTTTATGGGGTATCTAGACTCTCACATAGAGTGGTTCCTTGGGTCCCCATACCATAAGGGTTGTCTGGTTTAGTGCAGGGTGCTACACTTGAATAAGTGAGCACTGTTAGGCTCCTGCCCAACCCATACACTGCAGGAACGAGGCGTGTCCCAACCACTTCCCTGACTCACCGGTCACTCACTAGATGGTACAGATGAGTAAACCGCTGACCCAGAAAAGGGGGTGGAATAGAAACAAAGGCACCAAACCTTCCACCCCTGTAGAGCGTAGATCAAAATAACACCCTCCTCCTCGCTGCCGCACCAGAAACGAATGCAGGGTTTGCTCCGAGGGGGTTTCTAGTCCGGGGTATAAAAACTCCAAGATGACTTCTCTTGTATAAAACAGGACTAGTAATTTGGGTATTTGGTTTGGGTGTGTAGGGATTCACAGGGTAAAAAACATGCCAAAAGACGGGCATGAACAAAAAACCCCTGTGCCTCTAAAAGGAGTGTGAGGGGGAAAAGCTATGGAGCCGAGAAACGATCACTACTCGTCTCTCGGGAAATGACCAAAAGGCAATACCCAGCCGGGATACTACTCAAACGTTGGTTCCGCCCATAACGAGGCGGAACGGTTACCACAAGACGTTTTTACAACGCGAATGCCTAGCGTCCGTTAATCTTTTGTCTTGCAATGTCTCGGGTACAAAAGAAAAAAGACACCAAAAGGTGTCTGACAAACAGGAGCCCCTGGATGTCATTGGCGAATCTCTAACAAGAGACGGGGGAAAACAAAAACAACTAACTAACTAACTAACTACGAAGTACACGGGAAGGGGAGACTAGGGAACAGGTGGGAGGAAACAAGTAGGTAGCAACAGCGGGACTCAGGACAAGGGAAAAGGGAGAAGGAAAAAGGCAATACTCCAACGATTCTCACGAGCCCGTGAGAATCTGCAACAGCCAACAAGCTTCACAGGAACCAGGATAGCGGGAACCCACAGGTTAGCAATAACAAGCAACGACACTATAGTAGGACTCCCTTATATACAACTGGCGTGTCATGTGACGGCGAAGATATGGTCATCAAAAGAGGACTGGGGTTCGAATCCTAACAAGCACCATATACTAAGCCAGCTTTTCACATTGGTGTGCAGCAGTCGGGATTCAAGCTTGCACCAGTTTACCTGCTAATCTGAGTGTGGTCTAATTGAAAACCCTCACTAACATTTAGGCACATATAATACTTTATAGACAAGGAAGTTCTGCTGAACTTTTAGATTGGTTGTCAAGGGCCTAGCACACCCTTTCTCCAATCTTAGAAAGTTTAGTTCTAACTAGGTTAAGTAGGTGCCACACCACAGTACACCTAGTATGTCTTTAGAAGGAGATGCCAGTGGCTCTCTGCCTTCTAGATACAGGGGCTTAACGTTCAAGGAACCGAGAGCCCTGTGATCCACATGCAAAATGAATACAGAGAAAAGCCCTAGCACTCAGCGCCTCTTAGAGGAGCTACAGCAAGATGACCTCAAGAAAGCTGGTGGGTCAGAAGAACAGGACCAAGGGGGTGGGCAGGGGTCAGAAGAGGAGACAGGAGGGGCCCCCTCCTCCTCCTTGACCTCAATTTTGACCCTAAATAGGAGGAGTCTAATGACTCTCATCTGGGGAGCTCTGATCCCCCAGAGGATCGTGCAGATGGCACAGAGGGTGTATCCAGAAATAGACCCCCTTTATTCTACCTGGGAGGGTACAGGGTAGGCAGAAGAGGGCTAGTTCTTCCTCTGCAGAGTCCATTGCCTCTGTTGCTTTTGTAGGAACTTCCATCTCTGACAAGAGGGATAAATCCGTAGAGAGGGAATGCCAAAGGATCAAACTTGAGAAATTGAGACTCAAGCTCAGGCGAGATCAATTGGACCTGGATAAGGAGGCCTCAGAAGTAAAGACGGCTAGGAACAATTTGGGACAAGAGTCCCATGGTGGCAGCCCCAGAATCCCTAGAAGAAGGGAATCCTCCTTTGACACTAGGAACCTGAGCAGTATAGTCCCTCCTTACCAGGAGGGCGATGACATCCACAAATACATCACTGCCTTGGAGAGGGCCTGTGAAGTAAAGAAGGTCCCTCAGGGGCACTGGGCAGCTATCATGAAAGAAGAGACAAGCTCCTCTCTGTTAAAAAAGAGGATGCTGACACCTACACTGTCTTGAAGATTGCTCTCACAAATGGGCTTAGCCTAACCACTGAACAATGCAGGTTTAAGTTCAGAGATACCCAGAAGGCAGAGACACAAGAATGGTTTGATTTTGTAGATGGTGCTATTAAGGCTCTGGATAGCTGGGTTCATGGAAGCAAAGTACAGGACTATGAGGGACTTATAATCTGATCATGAGGGGGCACATCCTTAATATTTGTCAGAATCAACTTTTACACCAGTACCTGGTGGAGTCAGATCTGACCTCTCCCCAATAATTGGGAAAGAAGGCAGATCAATGGGACCGCACCAGGGTCAAGCAAAGAAACCTTGGTGGGGGAGGTGACCAGAAGAAGTCGGCTTCTTCTAAATCTAAAGACAAGGGTGGGGACAAAAATAAACACAAGAAAGCCTCTTCTCCAGGCTCCCAAAAATATGCAACTGACAGTGGGTTCCAAACCTCCAAGAAGGGCAAGAAGAAGCCTTGGTTTTACTTTTGTGAGGTGAAGACCCACTACACAGAAGATGCTAATTTTCCTAAAGCCAAGGAAGATACTACCACTGCTGCTAAGGCAACTGCACCCCCTATCCCCAGTACAAGTGGTAGTACTGCCCCCAAGGTATCAGTAGCGTTAACATTGGGATCCGAGGAGGACTCTGGCCTAGCCAGAACTCCTGCTCAGACTGTGCTTGTCTGTGATGGTGGCATAGATTTTGCCACCTTACTGGTAAGTCCCACTAACTTGGGCAAGTACAGGCAGCAGCACTTAATTAATGGAAAAGAGTCTTTGGCCTACAGGGACACAGGTGCCAGTGTCACTATGGTAACAGAGAAACGTGTGTCCCCTGAAGAGATCATACTTGGTCACAAGTAGCAAGTCACCGACGCTAGCAACGTCAAGACTGACCCTTCCTTGGCAGTTGTGACCCTCGGCTTGGGAGGGGTAACAGGCCCTAAAAGGGATGTAGTTTCTCCAGACCTACCTGTGGACTGTCTTTTGGTCAATGATTTAGCAACTTCAGCTTGTTCTGAAGTAGAGTTCAGGACTCATGCAGAGATGAAGGGCATCTCTGCCAGTGTTTTTGCTGCCTCCAGGGCTCAGGCCCAACAGCTCTGCACTGAAGGGGCACTGGATCGTGTAAAAATGGACCAGATTGCTCCTAAGGAGCAGGAAGGATAAGGAATTATCCTCCTCCCAAACTACCAGTGAAGATCAGTCTCTTGAGGAAGAGTATCTCAGTCCTTGTGAAGGAACTGTCCCAGAGGACTTTGGCCACGACAGGCAGAGTTCTTAGGGGCAGGGAGCCCTTCCAGGGAAGAATTGAATTTGAAGCAGACATCCTACCCCCCTCTCTGGAACAACTCAGACAGCAGGCTGCTGCTGGGGAAGCAGGGGATGTCAGTGGACCCATCGGGTTTACTGGGAAGATGGGCTCTTGTACCCTGAAAGTAAGGGCCCCAAGACTGGTGCTCCCAGGAGACTGGTCATACCTCAGAAATTCTGGGGTTTCATTCTGTGCCTAGAACATGATATTCCCCTTGCAGGAACCCTTAAACAAAGCAAGACTTGGGAGAGGCTTGTCCCTCACTTTCACTTTCCCCAAATGTCTGAAGTCACCAAGAAGTTTTGTTGCTCCTGTGTCGCCTGCCAAGCCGGTGGTAAGTCAACAAATCTGGTATGACCTCTTAAGGTCTGTTTTCCTGGCTTATGCTAACTAGGACTCAGCCAGGCCTCAATGCAATCTTGTCCGAAATGCAGGCTCATTCAGGGTTTCTAATTCTGCTGCACGTAGACCAGAAAACTGAGAGGCGTGTTGCCAAGAACACGCGATAAATATCACAAATCGCACTTAGCGTGTTTTTCAGTATCGCCCTCTATTGCTGAATTACATCGCCATGTTAGCGGCGTATTAGCAATGCTTTGCTAACAGGCGATGTACAATCCAGCGATAGACTGCGATAATCATCATTAGTGTGTGAAATCCAACAATGATTTCACAGCGCTAATGAAAAGCTTGTTAATAGGGGAGAGTGGAATTAACCAGACAAAGCACCTCCCATACAAAACATCCTTAAGTCAAGTTTTTACCAGGTTTAGGAATCCGGTGATAACCGCAGTTACTGCATTTTTTTTATCGCTCTACGGTTCCGGGGCCGCGTTGTAAATACTGCGATGTCGTGGTTGCAACTTTTTTATGTTGTTTTTCATTTGCATCTCATTAGCGATGTATATCGCTAGCATGAGAAGCGTTACAAAAACGGCAGCTAACATGCGCTAATGCATGTTAGCGACGCTGCTGGATTTGGCCCTTTTGGCAGGTTCACCCCTGAACTTTTTGCCTTTTAAGATGACATAATTATAGTGATTTCTGGTCTCTGCACACTTTATCACTGTGGCCCAGGGTAAAGTGCGTGCGCTCTCTGAGTGTGTGGTGAGATTGGCCTGCCCTTCCATAGGAATGCATGGGGGATATGAGTGTCCGAGCTCTTTCCAATGCTGCCAGGGATTCTGTCTGATTTCTTACTGACGTTGTTGTTCACCTGGGAGTTGGTATTTCTCCGACTTGTCTTGTTCTGCATTGATGGCCTTTATGGCAATTGTTGTATTTGATGTAACTCAGCATTTTCCACATTCCATTATTGCTCAATTGTAGTTTTGAATTTTGTAATAAAGCTTCCTGCTTTCTAAATCCCAGCCTGGAGCTCACTATTTGAGTCACTCCTTTCTTCACTGGCTGCATGTTGAAATGCTGTACTTTGTCTCTAGGCAGCCAAAAAAGAAAATAAAGCCTACGGAATTGTTATATGTCTCTAACTAATTTTAGAAATGGATACCATTAATTATCCATTCTTGGGTTGGTCATTTTAACCACAACTTAATCAGATACGATTTTAAGTATAGAGTTTCTCCAACTGGGCAGCCAAACAAACACAAATAATTATCATGTATATGGTTTAACTATTTCTTTTAATTAAACCATGTTTCTCCATAAGTACTAGTATCTCACATTTAACACAGATATACACAATTTATACGTATATACAAAACCACACAGGATTTATACATTTACACATATATACAATTTTCTTTGAACCAAACTTGGGGTTCTTTTGCCCATGGAAGGTTCCTGTGTGATTGTCATCAGGAGATCTGTGGCATTGATTCATTATTCACTGATTAGACTCATTTGAAGATACAACATCCTGACATTGCATGTTTGTAGAGCAGGCCTTCATCTCACACGCACCCTTCACCAGGCACGAGGGCTGGCCTGATATTATTATATTGTTTAACACAACTTCCTCTGATGTTTTATGCTTCGGTCGCACTGCATCACTTCCACCTAAATACCACTTCGATACCTCTGCCTCTCACTGCGTACACTCCGTACTGACATGGAATGTTCTGGTGCAAGCTTAGACCTGCTCTGCATGGATCCTGCCTGCTCTGGTGTGAGCCTAAACCATCTCCATACAAACTCTGCCTGTTCTGGTGAGAGTCTAGATCTGATTCCCGCAGACCCTGCCTGCTCCAGTGCGAGTCTAGACCAGCGCCTCACAGACCCTGCCTGCTCCAGTGCGAGTCTAGACCAGCCCCTCACAGACCCTGCCTGCTCCAGTGCGAGTCTAGACCAGCTCCTCACAGACCCTGCCTGCTCCAGTGCGAGTCTAGACCAGCTCCTCACAGACCCTGCCTGCTCCGGTACAATCTTAGACCAGCACCTCACAGACCCTGCCTGCTCCAGTGCGAGTCTAGACCAGCCTCTCACAGACCCTGCCTGCCTCAGTGTGAGCCTAGACCAGCCCCTCACAGACCCTGCCTGCTCCAGTGCGAGTCTAGACCAGCGCCTCACAGACCCTGCCTGCTCCAGTGCGAGTCTAGACCAGCTCCTCACAGACCCTGCCTGCTCCAGTGCGAGGTTAGACCAGCTCGTCACAGACCCTGCCTGCTCCAGTGCGAGTCTAGACCAGCCCCTCACAGACCCTGCCTGCTCCAGTGCGAGTCTAGACCAGCTCCTCACAGACCCTGCCTGCTCCAGTGCGAGTCTAGACCAGCTCCTCACAGACCCTGCCTGCTCCGGTACAATCTTAGACCAGCACCTCACAGACCCTGCCTGCTCCAGTGCGAGTCTAGACCAGCGCCTCACAGACCCTGCCTGCCTCAGTGTGAGCCTAGACCAGCCCCTCACAGACCCTGCCTGCTCCAGTGCGAGTCTAGACCAGCTCCTCACAGACCCTGCCTGCTCCAGTGCGAGTCTAGACCAGCTCCTCACAGACCCTGCCTGCTCCAGTGCGAGTCTAGACCAGCTCCTCACAGACCCTGCCTGCTCCAGTGCGAGGTTAGACCAGCTCCTCACAGACCCTGCCTGCTCCAGTGCGAGTCTAGACCAGCCCCTCACAGACCCTGCCTGCTCCAGTGCAAGTCTAGACCAGCTCCTCACAGACCCTGCCTGCTCCAGTGCGAGTCTAGACCAGCGCCTCACAGACCCTGCCTGCTCCAGTGCGAGTCTAGACCAGCTCCTCACAGACCCTGCCTGCTCCAGTTTTAGTCTAAACCAGCCCCTCACAGACCCTGCCTGCTCCAGTGCGAGTCTAGACCAGCTCCTCACAGACCCTGCCTGCTCCAGTGCGAGTCTAGACCAGCTCCTCACAGACCCTGCCTGCTCCAGTGCGAGTCTAGACCAGCTCCTCACAGACCCTGCCTGCTCCGGTACAATCTTAGACCAGCGCCTCACAGACCCTGCCTGCTCCAGTGCGAGTCTAGACCAGCGCCTCACAGACCCTGCCTGCTCCAGTGCGAGTCTAGACCAGCGCCTCACAGACCCTGCCTGCTCCAGTGCGAGTCTAGACCAGCGCCTCACAGACCCTGCCTGCTCCAGTGCAAGTCTAGACCAGCTCCTCACAGACCCTGCCTGCTCCAGTTTGAGTCTAGACCAGCTCCTCACAGACCCTGCCTGCTCCAGTGCGAGTCTAGACGAGCTCCTCACAGACCATGCCTGCTCCAGTGCGAGTCTAGACGAGCTCCTCACAGACCCTGCCTGCTCCAGTGCGAGTCTAGACCAGCTCCTCACAGACCCTGCCTGCTCCGGTACAATCTTAGACCAGCACCTCACAGACCCTGCCTGCTCCAGTGCGAGTCTAGACCAGCGCCTCACAGACCTTGCCTGCTCCAGTGCGAGTCTAGACGAGCTCCTCACAGACCCTGCCTGCTCCAGTGCGAGTCTAGACCAGCTCCTCACAGACCCTGCCTGCTCCAGTGCGAGTCTAGACCAGCGCCTCACAGACCCTGCCTGCTCCAGTGCGAGTCTAGACCAGCTCCTCACAGACCCTGCCTGCTCCAGTGCGAGTCTAGACCAGCTCCTCACAGACCCTGCCTGCTCCAGTGCGAGTCTAGACGAGCTCCTCACAGACCCTGCCTGCTCCAGTGCGAGGCTAGACCAGCTCCTCACAGACCCTGCCTGCTCCGGTACAATCTTAGACCAGCTCCTCACAGACCCTGCCTGCTCCAGTGCGAGTCTAGACCAGCGCCTCACAGACCCTGCCTGCTCCAGTGCGAGTCTAGACGAGCTCCTCACAGACCCTGCCTGCTCCAGTGCGAGTCTAGACCAGCTCCTCACAGACCCTGCCTGCTCCAGTTTTAGCCATGTGCTGGTTTGGTGGTGCTGTGTCGAGTGCACCGCTAAACTCCAAAGCGGGCCCTGAGACTTCAGGTGTAAACTTAGACCTTTGGTGTAAGTTTTCCTTTGAATTGGGCCCAAAGAGAGGGTCTTTCTATTAGGGGTGAAACAGTCTGGTGTGCAGATACACCTCACAGTAGTTATTACTAATATACACAGGGCTATACTGCCTTCTGAAGTCCCCTGGTAACCACAGGCTCCAGGGTATAAGGGGAAGGGGGGCTTTGGGCCCACCAATATTTCACCCTGAGTGCCCACGGTAGGGCCAGGACCTGTCAAGATGTTTATTTGTGGATATAAGCGAGGCTCATGTATGGCCAGAAAGACACGGAGGGAAAAAGTGAAAAGCCTTTCCACAGGGGTCTGAAGTGGGGTGTCCGGGACATATACAGCTGCAATACAAATCCATCTCTTATCTCCCATGCCTTTAACACACAAGGATTACAACATTTAAGACATACTATTTATTTTTTTTTTTTTAAATTTTTGAAAACCTTTATTAGTGCATCAAGAAATTACAAATAGTGGCCTACAACCGTCAGGCCGGCCACAAGTACGGTTGAGCACTTACACAGGCAATACGGTGACGCGACATAACAGCAGTGTGATCAGTAAGCATTCAGCAGTTACACTATGGAACCCTTGCTGGCGCGTCTCAGGAGTTATGAAGTTTAATTTTCAAAGTTTCATGGCAAGCAATAATGTCCAACTATTTAATTTCAATAAAAAGGAACATAAGCAAAAGAAAGAGCAGGGTCCGTGAAGACGCAAAATAGAGATATCAACGCAGGTATACACACCCCAGCAACCCAGGGAACAAAACCCACCAGGCAGAATGGCGGTCAGGATGCACGTTACCAGGATATTAGACCCAAGGCCCTATCAGTATTCGCCGCCACCCGCCCGGCAAGAACGTCAACACTCACCCAAGACATAAAGAAGAAAAAATAAAGCAGAAGAAAAAACCAAGGCACCATAGGAACGAAAAAGAAACAAAATACCCATCCCACAACCCCCACCCTACACGCATGCAAAGGCTACGGCCTACCCCCCCCCAGCAGCGCGTCTGTCGCCCCATAAACCCGAAATGTAGTAGAGACAGTAAAGAAAGAAAAAGAAGATATAATGTCACCATGAATAAAGGGAGCCAGAAAAGACAGGTCTAATCCAATCCTCCCAGGAAACCTAACCCCGGGGGAGGGCCACACTTTCCTTACAAAATCCGGACTCCCGAACTCACACAGCCCCATACTGCTCCCACACCGTGTTCCAATAAATTCAAAAACAGTCAGCCAATAGAGAGTCTAAACATCCGTATCTAGAGTCGCAGGTCGACACATTAATTACGACCCCCCCAACCAGAATGGAGAGCAGGACATAGCGATTCCGAGTCAAAGCGGGAAAAGGGAGTACATTATGTGCAGTCAGCCGAACAAGACATAGGTCAGTCCGAGTCTCCGCCATCCATCCGCGCAAAGGCACGAGAGAGGACATCAGCCCTGGCCTGAACGGCGAATTCCAGTCTGGGCCGGCCATCGCTGCGAGTAGTACTCAGGTAGAACAAAGGAGCAAGATGGCCGCTCCCAACGAGGAAGAAACACAGGAGGCGGAGAGGAGCGTCCCCGGTCACCACCAGGTCCAGTATCCATTTCGTTGAGCACCCCCTCCACAGCGCACAATCTCCACCACCTTAGAAAAGCTGCTCCAGAGGCAAAGACCTCATGGGGAATCAGTCCCTGGGAGGCCGGTGAACAGAGCCATTGTGGGGAAAGAATCACAGTTCCCAATGTGGGGGGTAACATTGTAACCAAAGCCTCACCAAGGAGAGGATCAGCAACATTGTCGTCAGGGACCCGGCACATTTCCGCCCTCACATCTTGCAACCTTGTACCAGCTCCGAACAGTGCCTGAGGTGGCAGGGACTCAGTTAGCCCTGGTCGCGTTACACAAGAGGAAGCACCCTCAATCTTCTCAGTCAGCTCCTGGACGTTACGCCGCCATGTTGTCGCCAAGTCCGCAAGGGCGAGCAGGATATCCCCGTAGGTCAGGGTGTCCTGAGTCAGCAGCAGGTTCACGGCGAGCGGCGATGCCCTGGGGACCGCTTCCAGCCCAGTAACAGGCAGGGCAGCGCGCGGCAGCGATGATGAAGCAGCCGTCGCCTTGTCATGAAGGGCGAGCGCCATTGCCGCCACTCGGGAAGTCCGCAAGGATGGTGGGGGGGGGGGGCGATCTTACTTTCCAGGGAGGCAGGCGTTAATGCTCCGGCGATAATGCAGCCCACAGCAAGGGGTCGCGCAGTACAAAAATCACCTGCCCGCCAATGCGATTGTTCTGCAGTCGAGATTCGCCCCCAAACGGGGAATGCCAAGGCGATATGCAGCAGAGCGGGGGGAAGCGCCTCGCAGGGAATCAAGTCACAACGACCCACCTCGGCCAAGGTGAGGCCCTCTGCATCGGGAGAGAAATGAAAAGCACCGTGTCGAGATCGCAGCACTCCCGTAGGCATCGGCACCTCCCCCACTCGCCTCACCAGCCCGGTCCCATGGCGTCCAGCGGTAGCAATCAACACAGCTACCCGGGCAGCTCCGGAGAACGGCGAAGTCAGTGATTCCTGCACCAATTCAGACCCCGGAGGTCTTAAAGGGAAGCGGTCGGCTTCTGCGAGTTAGTTCCATCATTTAAACACGGTGTGAGCCAGGAGTAAGGTCAGGATATTCCGCCAAAGGTGGACGGCTTACGGAGCCGGGAGCTCAGACGTCCTTCCCGTCCGCCATCTTGGCTCCTCCCCTAAGACATACTATTTAATTGTTGAAAAACAGTCAACCTGTTTGTAAGTGCCATTTGCTCATTCATCAGATCAACTCCTCAAAAAGTGGAAAAGATGCATGTGATTTGCATGATTAAAATAACGTAACTGCTCTTTTCACGTTTCCATTGGCATGTAAATGCATCAATATACTTGAGATTATGCATTATATGAGAATACAATAATTTTATATACCAAATAAATATACAAAATATTAAATAAACACCTGCCATGCATATAGCCAAAACACTAAAAAAAAACTATGACCCTTAATAAATTGACAATAAATGCAATTACTATTAAACTGTAATAAACAAACATACTTGTTATATAAATTGTGAGGAACAAAAAACAAAATTTTCACAGCCATCATAAGAAGCTGAATAAATGCTGGGAAGATACCTCAGGATGTTACTACTCACATACGTAGTCCTGTCATTTTTTGGCATTGATTCAGCTTCTTATGATGGCCGTGCGATTTGTGTTTTTTTGTTCCCTACACTGGGAACCTGTGGAGACTGAGAGACCAGCTCCAGCACAGCAAGGGTTAACATCTTTTTTGGGAAATAAATACCAGGCATTTGTTTGCATTTCGCTAATCTGGAACAGCCCTGCAGTGAATGCCTGTCGGTGCCCTTAAAAAATATGTAAAGGCGATGAGCGGTATGCACTGGAGTGGATACCCCTCGGTACCCTTACATACTTATGTATACCCCCGGTACCCTTACATACTTATGTATACCCCCGGTACCCTTACATACTTATGTATAACTCTCGGTACCCTTACATACTTATGTATACCCCTTGCTATCCTTACATACTTATGTATACCCCTGGGTGCCCTTACATACTTATGTATACCCCTCGGTGTCCTTACATACTTATGTATACCCCTCGGTGCCCTTACATACTTATGTATACCCCTCGGTACCCTTACATACTTATGTATACCCCTCGGTACCCTTACATACTTATGTATACCCCTCGGTACCCTTACATACTTATGTATACCCCTCGGTACCCTTACATACTTATGTATACCCCTCGGTGCCCTTACATACTTATGGATACCCCTCGGTGCCCTTACATACTTATGTATACCCCTTGCTATCCTTACATACTTATGTATACCCCTGGGTGCCCTTACATACTTATGTATAACTCTCGGTACCCTTACATACTTATGTATACCCCCGGTACCCTTACATACTTATGTATAACTCTCGGTACCCTTACATACTTATGTATACCCCTCGGTACCCTTACATACTTATGTATAACTCTCGGTACCCTTACATACTTATGTATACCCCCGGTACCCTTACATACTTATGTATAACTCTCGGTACCCTTACATACTTATGTATACCCCTCGGTACCCTTACATACTTATGTATACCCCTCGGTGTCCTTACATACTTATGTATACCCCTCGGTACCCTTACATACTTATGTATACCCCTCGGTACCCTTACATACTTATGTATACCCCTCGATGCCCTTACATACTTATGTATACCCCTCAGTGTCCTTACATACTTATGTATACCCCTCGGTGCCCTTACATACTTATGTATACCCCTTGCTATCCTTACATACTTATGTATACCCCCGGTACCCTTACATACTTATGTATAACTCTCGGTACCCTTACATACTTATGTATACCCCTCGGTACCCTTACATACTTATGTATAACTCTCGGTACCCTTACATACTTATGTATACCCCCGGTACCCTTACATACTTATGTATAACTCTCGGTACCCTTACATACTTATGTATACCCCTCGGTACCCTTACATACTTATGTATACCCCTCGGTGTCCTTACATACTTATGTATACCCCTCGGTGCCCTTACATACTTATGTATACCCCTCGGTGTCCTTACATACTTATGTATACCCCTCGGTGCCCTTACATACTTATGTATACCCCTCGGTGCCCTTACATACTTATGTATAACCCTCGGTACCCTTACATACTTATGTATACCCCTTGCTATCCTTACATACTTATGTATACCCCTGGGTGCCCTTACATACTTATGTATACCCCTCGGTACCCTTACATACTTATGTATACCCCTCGGTGTCCTTACATACTTATGTATACCCCTCGGTGCCCTTACATACTTATGTATACCCCTTGCTATCCTTACATACTTATGTATACCCCTGGGTGCCCTTACATACTTATGTATACCCCTCGGTGTCCTTACATACTTATGTATACCCCTGGATGCCCTTACATACTTATGTATACCCCTTGCTATCCTTACATACTTATGTATACCCCTGGGTGCCCTTACATACTTATGTATACCCCTCGGTGCCCTTACATACTTATGTATACCCCTCGGTACCCTTACATACTTATGTATACCCCTCGGTGCCCTTACATACTTATGTATACCCCTCGGTGCCCTTACATACTTATGTATACCCCTCGGTGCCCTTACATACTTATGTATACCCCTTGCTATCCTTACATACTTATGTATACCCCTCGGTGTCCTTACATACTTATGTATACCCCTCGGTGCCCTTACATACTTATGTATACCCCTCGGTACCCATACATACTTATGTATACCCCTCGGTGCCCTTACATACTTATGTATACCCCTCGGTACCCTTACATACTTATGTATACCCCTCGGTGCCCTTACATACTTATGTATACCCCTCGGTACCCTTACATACTTATGTATACCCCTTGCTATCCTTACATACTTATGTATACCCCTGGGTGCCCTTACATACTTATGTATACCCCTCGGTGCCCTTACATACTTATGTATACCCCTCGGTACCCTTACATACTTATGTATACCCCTTGGTACCCTTACATACTTATGTATACCCCTCGGTGTCCTTACATACTTATGTATACCCCTCGGTGCCCTTACATACTTATGTATACCCCTCGGTACCCTTACATACTTATGTATACCCCTCGGTGCCCTTACATACTTATGTATACCCCTCGGTACCCTTACATACTTATGTATACCCCTTGCTATCCTTACATACTTATGTATACCCCTGGGTGCCCTTACATACTTATGTATACCCCTCGGTGCCCTTACATACTTATGTATACCCCTCGGTACCCTTACATACTTATGTATACCCCTTGGTGCCCTTACATACTTATGTATACCCCTTGCTATCCTTACATACTTATGTATACCCCTCGGTACCCTTACATACTTATGTATACCCCTCGCTATCCTTACACACTTATGTATATCCCTCGGTACCCTTACATACTTATGTATACCCCTTGCTATCCTTACATACTTATGTATACCCCTCGGTACCCTTACATACTTATGTATACCCCTCGGTGCCCTTACATACTTATGTATACCCCCGGTACCCTTACATACTTATGTATAACTCTCGGTACCCTTACATACTTATGTATACCCCTCGGTACCCTTACATACTTATGTATACCCCTCGGTGCCCTTTCATGTTTATGTATACCCCTCGGTACTGTTACATATGAATGTGTACTCCTCAATGCCCTTACATATGTATGTAATGGCACGGAGGGGTACCCGCTGTACATAATGTATCCTCACATCCATTTTTTGATGCACAAGTGCATTTTGCTCTAAGAAAATAGTGCCAAAGGCCCACTCTGCCCCTTAGTGGAATTCCGTGAAATTAAACTCCACCAATACTTCCCACCACTAATAAATAGGTTGTCTCAAAGATTAGATCACAAAACGCTCAAGAATGCTGCTACAGCTTTATGTACTCACCCCCGGACAGTGATAAGGGTCCTCTGTCCACTATGAGGGGACGCGTGGTGTGCTCCACCAGGTCACAGGGCAGGTCCTGGAGCTCATATTTTCATGGACAGACCTAGGCCTCGGCAGACATGCCTGACACTAGGACAAAACAAAAATGAAACCACAAGATACACAGAAAGTTGGGCCTGAAGTCATGTGAGGCTCATGTCAGCCTCTTGCTGGCCTCTTGTCAGTAGCCCTGGAGCTCGTGTGAGGCTAATGCCAGCCTCTTGGCCTCATGTCAGCCGCCCTGGAGTCCATGTGAGGCTCATGTCAGCCTCTTGTTGCCTCATGTCAGCAGCACCGGAGCCAGTGTGAAGCTCATGTCAGCCTCTTGGTGGGCTCTTGTCAGCCGCCCTGGAGCCCATGTGAGGGTCATGTCAGCCTCTTGTTGCCTCATGTCAGCAGCACCGGAGCCAGTGTGAAGCTCATGTCAGCCTCTTGGTGGGCTCTTGTCAGCCGCCCTGGAGCCCGTGTGAGGCTCATGTCAGCCTCTTGCTGGCCTCATGTCAGCCGCCCTGGAGTCCATGTGAGGCTCATGTCAGCCTCTTGTTGCCTCATGTCAGCAGCACCGCAGCCCGTGTGAGGCTCATGTCAGCCTCTTGCTTGCCTCTTGTCAGCAGCACCGGAGCCGTGTGAGGCTAATGTCAGCCTCTTGTTGGCCTCTTGTCAGCCGCCCTGAAGCCCGTGTGAGGCTCATGTCAGCCTCTTGTTGGCCTCATGTCAGCCACCCTGGAGCCCATTTGAGGCTCATGTCATCCTCTTGTTGCCTCTTGTCAGCCGCCCTGGAGCCCGTGTGAGGCTCATGTCAACCTCTTCTTGGCCTCATGTCAGCCGCCCTGGAGCCCGTGTGAGGGTCATGTCAGCCTCTTGTTGCCTCATGTCAGCCGCCCTGGAGCCCATGTGAGGCTCATGTCAGCCTCTTGTTGCCTCATGTCAGCCGCCCTGGAGCCCGTGTGAGGCTCATGTCAGCCTCTTGTTGGCCTCTTGTCAGCCGCCCTGGAGCCCATGTGAGGCTCATGTCAGCCTCTTGTTTCCTCATGTTAGCAGCGCCGCAGTCTGTGTGAGGCTCATGTCAGCCTCTTGTTGGCCTCTTGTCAGCCGCCCTGAAGCCCGTGTGAGGCTCATGTCAGCCTCTTGTTGCCTCATGTCAGCCGCCCTGGAGCCCATGTGAGGCTCATGTCAGCCTCTTGTTGGCCTCTTGTCAGCCGCCCTGGAGCCCGTGTGAGGCTCATGTCAGCCTCTTGTTGCCTCATGTGAGCCACCCTGGAGCCCATTTGAGGCTCATGTCAGCCTCTTGTTGGCCTCATGTCAGCAGCACCGGAGCCCGTGTGAGGCTCATGTCAGCCTCTTGCTGGCCTCATGTCAGCCACCCTGGAGCCCATGTGAGCTTCATGTCAGCCTCTTGTTGCCTCATGTCAGCAGCACCGCAGCCCGTGTGAGGCTCATGTCAGCCTCTTGTTGCCTCATGTTAGCAGCACCGGAGCCTGTGTGAGGCTCATGTCAGCCTCTTGTTGGCCTCTTGTCAGCCGCCCTGAAGCCCGTGTGAGGCTCATGTCAGCCTTTTGTTGCCTCATGTCAGCCGTCCTGAAGCCCGTGTGAGGCTCATGTCAGCCTCTTGTTGCCTCATGTCAGCCGCCCTGGAGCCCATGTGAGGCTCATGTCAGCCTCTTGTTGCCTCATGTCAGCCATCCTGAAGCCCGTGTGAGGCTCATGTCAGCCTCTTGTTGCCTCATGTCAGCCGTCCTGAAGCCCGTGTGAGGCTCATGTCAGCCTCTTGTTGCCTCATGTCAGCCGCCCTGGAGCCCATTTGAGGCTCATGTCAGCCTCTTGTTGCCTCATGTCAGCAGCACCGGAGCCTGTGTGAGGCTCATGTCAGCCTCTTGTTGGCCTCATGTCAGTCGCCCTGGAGCCCGTGTGAGGCTCATGTCAGCCTCTTGTTGCCTCATGTCAGCAGCACCGGAGCCTGTGTGAGGCTCATGTCAGCCTCTTGTTGGCCTCTTGTCAGCCGCCCTGAAGCCCGTGTGAGGCTCATGTCAGCCTCTTGTTGCCTCATGTCAGCAGCACCGGAGCCCGTGTGAGGCTCATGCCAGCCTCTTGTTGGCCTCTTGTCAGCCGCCCTGAAGCCCATGTGAGGCTCATGTCAGCCTCTTGTTGGCCTCATGTCAGTCGCCCTGGAGCCCATGTGAGGCTCATGTCAGACTCTTGTTAGCCTCATCTCAGCCGCCCTGGAGCCCGTGTGAGGCTCATGCCAGCCTCTTGTTGCCTCATGTCAGCAGCACCGCAGCCCGTGTGAGGCTCATGTCAGCCTCTTGCTTGCCTCATGTCAGCAGCACCGGAGCCCGTGTGAAGCTCATGTCAGGCTCTTGGTGGGCTCTTGTCAGCCGCCCTGGAGCCCGTGTGAGGCTCATGTCAGCCTCTTGCTGGCCTCATGTCAGCCGCCCTGGAGTCCATGTGAGGCTCATGTCAGCCTCTTGTTGCCTCATGTCAGCAGCACCGCAGCCCGTGTGAGGCTCATGTCAGCCTCTTGCTTGCCTCTTATCAGCAGCACCGGAGCCCGTGTGAGGCTAATGTCAGCCTCTTGTTGGCCTCTTGTCAGCCGCCCTGAAGCCCGTGTGAGGCTCATGTCAGCCTCTTGTTGCCTCATGTCAGCCACCCTGGAGCCCATTTGAGGCTCATGTCATCCTCTTGTTGCCTCTTGTCAGCCGCCCTGGAGCCTGTGTGAGGCTCATGTCAGCCTCTTGTTGGCCTCTTGTCAGCCGCCCTGGAGCCCATGTGAGGCTCATGTCAGCCTCTTGTTGCCTCATGTCAGCCGCCCTGGAGCCCGTGTGAGGCTCATGTCAGCCTCTTGTTGGCCTCTTGTCAGCCGCCCTGGAGCCCATGTGAGGCTCATGTCAGCCTCTTGTTGCCTCATGTCAGTCGCCCTGGAGCCCGTGTGAGGATCATGTCAGCCTCTTGTTGCCTCATGTCAGCCACCCTGGAGCCCATGTGAGGCTCATGTCAGCCTCTTGTTGCCTCATGTTAGCAGCACCGGAGCCTGTGTGAGGCTCATGTCAGCCTCTTGCTGGCCTCATGTCAGCCGCCCTGAAGCCCGTGTGAGGGTCATGTCAGCCTCTTATTGCCTCATGTCAGCCGTCCTGAAGCCCGTGTGAGGCTCATGTCAGCCTCTTGTTGTCTCATGTCAGCCGCCCTGGAGCCCGTGTGAGGCTCATGTCAGCCTCTTGTTGCCTCATGTCAGCCGCCCTGGAGCCCGTGTGAGGCTCATGTCAGCCTCTTGTTGGCCTCTTGTCAGCCGCCCTGGAGCCCATGTGAGGCTCATGTCAGCCTCTTGTTGCCTCATGTCAGCAGCACCGGAGCCCGTGTGAGGCTCATGCCAGCCTCTTGTTGGCCTCTTGTCAGCCGCCCTGAAGCCCATGTGAGGCTCATGTCAGCCTCTTGTTAGCCTCGTGTCAGCCGCCCTGGAGCCCGTGTGAGGCTCATGCCAGCCTCTTGTTGGCCTCTTGTCAGCCGCCCTGAAGCCCATGTGAGGCTCATGTCAGCCTATTGCTGGCCTCGTGTCAGCCGCCCTGGAGCCCGTGTGAAGCTCATGTCAGCCTCTTGCTGGCCTCGTGTCAGCCACCCAGGATGCCGTGTGAGGCTCATGTCAGCCTCTTGTTGCCTCATGTCAGCCACCCTGGAGCCCGTGTGAGGCTCATGTCCACCTCATGTCGGCCTCATGTCAGCAGCCCTGGAGCCCGTGTGAGGCTCATGTCAGCCGCCCGTGTGAGGCTCATGTCAGCCTCTTGTTGGCCTCATGTCAGCCGCCCTGGAGCATCATGTGAGGCTCATGTCAGCCTCTTGTTGGCCTCATGTCAGCCGCCCTGGAGCCCGTGTGAGGCTCATGTCAGCCTCTTGTTGGACTCTTGTCAGCCCCCCTGGAGCCCATGTGAGGCTCATGTCAGCCTCTTGTTGCCTCATGTTAGCAGCACCGGAGCCTGTGTGAGGCTCATGTCAGCCTCTTGTTGGCCTCTTGTCAGCCGCCCTGAAGCCCGTGTGAGGGTCATGTCAGCCTCTTGTTGCCTCATGTCAGCCGTCCTGAAGCCCGTGTGAGGCTCATGTCAGCCTCTTGTTGCCTCATGTCAGCCGCCCTGGAGCCCGTGTGAGGCTCATGTCAGCCTCTTGTTGCCTCATGTCAGCCGCCCTGGAGCCCGTGTGAGGCTCATGTCAGCCTCTTGTTGCCTCACGTCAGCCGCCCTGGAGCCCATTTGAGGCTCATGTCAGCCTCTTGTTGGCCTCATGTTAGCAGCACCGGAGCCCGTGTGAGGCTCATGTCAGCCTCTTGCTGGCCTCTTGTCAGCCGCCCTGGAGCCCATGTGAGGCTCATGTCAGCCTCTTGTTGGCCTCTTGTCAGCCGCCCTGGAGCCCATGTGAGGCTCATGCCAGCCTCTTGTTGGCCTCTTGTCAGCCGCCCTGAAGCCCATGTGAGGCTCATGTCAGCCTCTTGTTGGCCTTATGTCAGCCGCCCTGGAGCCCGTGTGAGGCTCATGTCAGCCTCTTGTTGGACTCTTGTCAGCCCCCCTGGAGCCCATGTGAGGCTCATGTCAGCCTCTTGTTGCCTCATGTTAGCAGCACCGGAGCCTGTGTGAGGCTCATGTCAGCCTCTTGTTGGCCTCTTGTCAGCCGCCCTGAAGCCCGTGTGAGGGTCATGTCAGCCTCTTGTTGCCTCATGTCAGCCGTCCTGAAGCCCGTGTGAGGCTCATGTCAGCCTCTTGTTGCCTCATGTCAGCCGCCCTGGAGCCCGTGTGAGGCTCATGTCAGCCTCTTGTTGCCTCATGTCAGCCGCCCTGGAGCCCGTGTGAGGCTCATGTCAGCCTCTTGTTGCCTCACGTCAGCCGCCCTGGAGCCCATTTGAGGCTCATGTCAGCCTCTTGTTGGCCTCATGTCAGCCGCCCTGGAGCATCATGTGAGGCTCATGTCAGCCTCTTGCTGGCCTCGTGTCAGCCGCCCTGGAGCCCATGTGAGGCTCATGTCAGACTCTTGTTAGCCTCATCTCAGCCGCCCTGGAGCCCGTGTGAGGCTCATGCCAGCCTCTTGTTGGCCTCATGTCAGCCGCCCTGGAGCCCGTGTGAGGCTCATGTCAGCCTCTTGCTTGCCTCTTGTCAGCAGCACCGGAGCCGTGTGAGGCTAATGTCAGCCTCTTGTTGGCCTCATGTCAGCCGCCCTGGAGCCTGTGTGAGGCTCATGTCAGCCTCTTGTTGGCCTCATGTCAGCTACCCTGGAGCATCATGTGAGGCTGATGTCAGCCTCTTGTTGGTCTCATGTCAGCTATCCTGGAGCATCATGTGAGGCTCATGTCAGCCTCTTGTTGGTCTCATGTCAGCTATCCTGGAGCATCATGTGAGGCTCATGTCAGCCTCTTGTTGGTCTCATGTCAGCTATCCTGGAGCATCATGTGAGGCTCATGTCAGCCTCTTGTTGGTCTCATGTCAGCTATCCTGGAGCATCATGTGAGGCTCATGTCAGCCTCTTGTTGGTCTCATGTCAGCTACCCTGGAGCATCATGTGAGGCTCATGTCAGCCTCTTGTTGGTCTCATGTCAGCTACCCTGGAGCATCATGTGAGGCTCATGTCAGCCTCTTGTTGGTCTCATGTCAGCCGCCCTGAAGCCCGTGTGAGGGTCATGTCAGCCTCTTGTTGCCTCATGTCAGCCGTCCTGAAGCCCGTGTGAGGCTCATGTCAGCCTCTTGTTGGCCTCATGTCAGCTACCCTGGAGCATCATGTGAGGCTGATGTCAGCCTCTTGTTGGTCTCATGTCAGCTATCCTGGAGCATCATGTGAGGCTCATGTCAGCCTCTTGTTGGTCTCATGTCAGCTATCCTGGAGCATCATGTGAGGCTCATGTCAGCCTCTTGTTGGTCTCATGTCAGCTATCCTGGAGCATCATGTGAGGCTCATGTCAGCCTCTTGTTGGTCTCATGTCAGCTATCCTGGAGCATCATGTGAGGCTCATGTCAGCCTCTTGTTGGTCTCATGTCAGCCGCCTTGTGAATGCAATTTGATTTGTCATTGTTCATGTGTAACGTTGTCTTCTCACATTTATGTTTGTTTTATTTAATGCATTACGCACAAGCATTTAGTTCTGCCTGAACCGTTGTTTTGTTTATTTTTGTTTTTTATGTATACCTCGTTGGATGCAGGATTGTGTCCCCACTTTATCTGTTGCTAATAATTTGAAATATTAAATTGATCCTGTCTGGCTTGACAGCAGAAATATAGCACTGATTCCTAGTCTATATTTATTTTTACTTTCTATTATTGTCCCTGTCCGGGACCACTGTGTTTATAATGTCCTTCTTTACCACAGCCACAGTCGGAGATCCCTCTGGGTGAGATGTGCTGACGCTGCTGGAGGTTTCTAGTCTGATTATCATCAGGAGATCTGTGGAGTTGATTCCTTTTCTGCTGATCAGTCACATTTGCAGAAACAACATCCTGGCTCTTTATTTTTGTAGAAAACTGTTTTTCCCTGCATAAAATACAAACCCACCTAGCTAATGAGCACTGTGTATGCATGTATGTTTTCACGCATTTGCATATGTATTCATGTGTGTATATATATATATGTAGGCATGTATGTAAGTGTGTTTAGTGAGTCAAACACACAAAAGGGGATGGAGGATGCTTGCAGTAAGTCTAACCTCTGGCAATCATTACTGGTTTATCTCACTAGTGGTATTCCATCAAACAACTGGTAGTGTTACATTAGTAGTGGCCATTGGTAGTATATTATTAGTAGTGTTACATTAGTAGTGGCCATTGGTAGTATATTATTAGTAGTGTTGCATTAGTATTATCCTATCTTTCCCATTGGTAGTGTCACATTAGTAGTGTCTTGGGGTGGGCCAAAATTTGCAGAATTTAACTTTGCGGAATTCCAAGAAGTTACATAAAAACTCTGCAAGATTCTGTGGAATTCCACCAACGGTTGGAAATATGGACATTGTGCTGTGATTTAGCTCCAGAAGCGCATTACACACTGAAAAATCTGTGCAAATGGCACAATGTGGTAAGGAAGAATGTACTGCCATTCGAGTGGTTTGGTGGTCGCTTGAGTAGAAATCTACTTGAGAAGCAGCCCTCTGACTGCGACCACCCATGTTAGAAAATCTCACCAGAAGCCCTCCTAGTGACTGGAAATCGTGATCAGGGCTCCAAATTCCGCTTGTGCTCATCAGCGCTTGCCAGCTCGCATTTCTGGATCCTCGCAGGGTAAAAAATTACGTTAAGCAGCGACCTGTGCAAACGGCAAAATGTGGTGAGAAAGGATGTACGGCCATTTCAGTGGTTTTGTGGTCGCTCGAGTAGAAATCTGCTTGAGAAGCAGCCCTCTGACTGCAACCACCCATGTTAGATAATTTCACCTGTAGCCCTCCTAGTGGCTGGAAATCGCGCTGGGGCACCAAATGTCGCTTGCGCTCATCGGCGCTTGTCAGCTTGAATTTCTGGATCGTCGCGGGGTAAATATTACGCCATGTGGTGACTAGTGGAATTTGGCCAGAACTATGCATTACAAGAGCGACGCAGTGTCGCCAAATTCCACCAATTCCATGAGCTGGTTACATTTTCCACCTGGGCCAAGCAATGTGTCATTCGTAGTGTCCCATTGGTAGTGTACCGTTATCTGAGAGGGATCGCTGATGTCCTGATCTATCTGACTGTGGAACAGTGAAGGTATTGGATCCTACATCTGACCAGCCCGGATCTCAACAATAAGGAAAACAGAACAGGTTGGCTGGACAGGATAATTAACAAAAAATTCTGAAATCACGCAGTCAATATGTACTACGTGACCACTGGATTTGTATTCCAAGCAAATTTATTTTCTTTTTTAACTTGGATTCCCAAAGTTTCAAAAAACAACAGGCACAAACAAGAAACTGTCAGTACAGTAGGTTCATGTGTACAGTATCTACAAATATACAAATTTGCAAATATACAACACTTACAACAACGAATCAAACGAAACAAATATTGACACACCAAAAAACAATAAAACACATATTTTTAGGGTTACACTGCTAGGGTCCAAGGTTTCAAACCTAGATGTTGTAGGTTCTCTTCCCTTTCCTGAAGAGAACCTACAACATCTAGGTTCGAACGCGTCGACATTTCCACCCTGTGGCAAGATCAAAGGGCGCCGCTAGGACATAAACTATATCACTACCTTGGACCCTAGCAGTGTAACCCTAAAAAACACTCGACCACAGGTCTTGGTAGACAGGCAGGCACCCCTTTCCATCTTAATCCCGCCTGTCTCCTGGTTTTTAGTTCTAAGGACTGGATTTCTCTTCTTTCATGCACTAATGATGCACTGTATATAATTGCAATTTATTTGGATCAATAGGCGTTTTATTGTTTTTTGGTGTGTCAATATTTGCTTCGTTTGATTCGTTGTTGTAAGTGTTGTATATTTGTAAATTTGTATATTTGTAGATACTGTACACATGAACCTACTGTACTGACAGTTTCTGTTTGTGCCTGTTGTTTTTTGAAACTTTGGGAATCCAAGTTAAAAAAGAAAATAAATTTGCTTGGAATACAAATCCAGTGGTCACGTAGTACATATTGACTGCGTGATTTCAGAATTTTTTGTTAATTATCCTGTCCAGCCAACCTGATCTATCTGAGCCATCTCCTTATGATTTGGGCGATATTAAAACACAACTGGACCATACCTCTAGATCTAAAATCCCCATTTCCAACTAGTGAACCATTGAGTTCAGTTGGTGCAGGAGGTCCCTTCGGGGTCATCAGCAATCAGAAATGTGATCACAGCTGCCAATTTCTAGACATGGCCCCCGGAAGGTTTGCTGTCCAACAAGAACCAGCACCAGAAGTCTTCCTCTGTGAACTTTAACTTTTGAGACCAGTTAGGATCCCTGACTGGTCTCTGCCTTTTGTTAAAATCACCTCCTCAAATTTCCATCTGCAGGGCACTGATAGACCTCAGTAAAGTTTGGATTCTCTCTGTTTACCTTTAACCTCTCTTTGTGTGTAAGTTAGGATTTCATTTCATTTTTGTGTCTGGGATATTTTCTTGGGGTCCTTTCTTCCAGGTGTTAGTCTAAGGTCCATTTCAGCTCCATGTCAGGCTCTCATCTTGAACTGAAGCCTGCACAGCACACCACAGAGATCTTCTTCATCAAAATGAATGCTTGTGCCCTTCTTCCACTCGGCAGATAACTTGCAGCACTGCATTTTATTTCCAATGGTCTCTTTCCAGCATATAGAAGGCTTGATGCAAGGGTATGTCCAGCCCAACAGTTAAGAAATACTGACCCGGCTGATAAACACTCTACTCGCTGCAGGTGACCAGCGCACCAGGTTTACTTGAGACTTTCAGTCAGTGCAGGGTTATAACCATACCAGGTTTCACAAATCTAGAATTTTTTTTACGAGGCAGCTTGTAGGAAAGTGCCTCTTTTAACATGGCTAGCCCCCACTTCTTGCCTGATGCATAATCTAATTGCGAAATATAAATGCACTGGTTCTCTGCTAACCAGGTTCCAAGTATCAGATCTCTTTCCTAAAACTGTACCACCATTGGCACCTCTCCAGTCACCCTTGTAAGTCCCTAGTAAATGGTGCCCCTAGTACCAAGGGCATGGCTATGGCAGAGGGTCCTCTAGCGCTGCAGCAGAAATTGTGGCACCCTAAGGAAGTTTGCAGAGTTTTCTGCCACTCTGCACACCACTTGGAACATGGAGTTTGGTAAAACTCTGCAAACCGCCATCCTGAGCCTTTTAACTGTTGTAAAAGTTGCAGAAGCAGGGCGGTATGGTTGCGGGGACATCCCCTCATACGGGGACTCAGATGGACTGAGGACCATGAAGATAGGATTTTCTTTATATGCGGATGACATATTGTTATATATGGCCTCTCCGACAATATCTCTCCATCGTATTCTCCATATTTTCTGAATATTCGGAGATCACTCTGGGTATATGATCAATTAGTCTAAGTTACAAATATACCAACTGCGGGGCCCCCAACCTTGTGTACCCAAGGAATACGACATTCCAATGGCCCCAGAGGGCTTTCGTTATATAGGAATCTACATTACGCTAGATTCCAATTGTTTTCATGAGGCAAACTTACTAGGACCTTTGAGGGGCTTTCAAGCGGATGTTGCTCATTGGCGTTCCTTCTCTCTGATACTCCTGGGCAGAGCAGCCCTTTTCAAAATGCTGGCGCTATCTCGCTTCCTCTATGCGCTACAGAATACTCCATCTAGAATCCCTGATGCTTACTTTTCTAATATTGACAGCGCAGTGTCGCACCTTATTGTGGGACGGTCGGGCACCACGTATAGCCCTACAGAAGCTAACACTGGGATGGTACGACGGGGGAATCACGCTGCCAGACCATAGGTCATATTATTCAGAGTACCACCTTGTGGCGATCAATCGTTGGGCGCATGGAGATCGGAGGGACCCGAATTTTCCTCATGGATTGGTGGCTTATGGGACAAGGTGGATACTATGTGGTGCTATACATGAACCCCAGGAAACTGGGCCTTACCGGCCCAACAGCACGGTCAATCGAAACTTGGCACGCGGTCAATAAATAATTGGGATGCCACAATGAAATCACAAGCGCAGCTCATCTCTGGGAGCTCGAGCAGTTGGGGCGACTGAGAGTGTGTCCCGGGATTGACAAATGGGACCTGATTAGGATTTCAACAGTGGGGGACATGTGGAACTCTCGGGTCTGATCTCATTCACTGAGTTACAAAAAGAGTATGACCTTGCATCAACCGTAGTGTATAGATATTTTCAAATTAGCCATGCACTCAAATCAACAGTACCAGGGGGTGGTCTGATTCCTGGGGCTTCCCCGCTAGAAGATAGATTGATACTTGACCCTATGGTCAGAAAGGCCATATCTTTAACATCTAAAAAATTGATTAAGAGCAGCCCTGATCTCCTATCATCGTTACATCACGGTCGTTACAACGACTGCTGTGTTACCACACCATGCCATTACAACGCAAGTCTTTACATCAACTTGCGCTAGATGGCGTGCTAACATAAGAAAAGTGTAATTTACTATTCCAACTCCAGTCTACTTAACAGTAGGGAAGGTGTTGGGATAGTAACCTACACTAGTTTTAATATAAGCAGGCCATCTAGTGCAAGTCGATGTAAAGATTTGCGTTGTAATGGCATAGCGTGGTTACATCGCAGTCGTTGTAACAACTGCAATGTAACAGCATCGCGGTGTACGGACCGCGATGTTAAGGATGTTTCCCTCTCACTGTCCTCTGTTCCATGTTCTCACTGACCTCTGTTCCATGTTCTCACTGTCCTCTGTTCCATGTTCTCACTGACCTCTGTTCCATGTTCTCATCTCCTCTTTTCCATGTTCACAGTCTACTCTGTTCCATGTTCTCACTCTCCTCTTCCATGTTCTCAGTCTCCTCTGTTCCATGTTCTCACACTCCTCTTCCATGTTCTCACTGTCCTTTGTTCCAGGTTCTCATTCTCCTCTGTTCCATGTTCTCACTCTCCTCTGTTCTATGTTCTCAGTCTCCTCTGTTCCATGTTCTCAGTCTCCTCTGTTCCTTGTTCTCACTGTCCTCTGTACCATGTTCTCACTCTCCTCTGTTCCATGTTCTCACTCTCCTCTGTTCCATGTTCTCACTGTCCTCTGTTCCATGTTCTCAGTCTCCTCTGTTCCATGTTCTCAGTCTCCTCTGTTCCATGTTCTCCCTGTCCTCTGCTCTATGTTCTCACTCTCCTCTGTTCCATGTTCTCACTGTCCTCTGTTCCATGTTTTCAATCTCCTCTGTTCCATGTTCTCACTCTCCTCTGTTTCATGTTCTCACTCTCGTCTGTTCCATGTTCTCACTGTCCTCTGTTCCATATTCTCACTCTCCTCTGTTCCATGTTCTCACTGTCCTCTGTTCCATGCTCTCACTTGCCTCTGTTCCATGTTCTCACTGACCTCTGTTCCATGTTCTCACTGACCTCTGTTCCATGTTCTCACTCTCCTCTGTTCCATGTTCTCACTCTCCTCTGTTCCATGTTCTCACTCTCGTCTGTTCCATGTTCTCACTCTCCTCTGTTCCATATTCTCAATCTCCTCTGTTCCATGTTCTCACTCTCGTCTGTTCCATTTTCTCACTCTCATCTGTTTCATGTTCTCGCTAACCTCTGCTCCATGTTCTCACTGTCCTCTGTTCCATGCTCTCACTCTCCTCTGTTCCATGTTCTCACTGCCCTCTGTTCCATGTTCCCACTGACCTCTGTTCCATGTTCTCACTCTCCTCTGTTCCATGTTCTCACTGACCTCTGTTCCATGTTCTCACTGACCTCTGTTCCATGTTCTCACTCTCCTCTGTTCCATGTTCTCACTCTCCTCTGTTCCATGTTCTCACTCTCGTCTGTTCCATGTTCTCACTCTCCTCTGTTCCATGCTCTCAATCTCCTCTGTTCCATGTTCTCACACTCGTCTGTTCCATTTTCTCACTCTCCTCTGTTTCATGTTCTTGCTAACCTCTGCTCCATGTTCTCATTGTCCTCTGTTCCATGCTCTCACTCTCCTCTGTTCCATGTTCTCACTGCCCTCTGTTCCATGTTCTCACTGCCCTCTGTTCCATGTTCTCAGTCTCCTCTGCTCTATGTTCTCACTCTCCTCTGTTCCATGTTCTCACTGTCCTTTGTTCCATGTTCTCACTGCCCTCTGTTGCATGTTCTCACTCTCCTCTGTTCCATGTTCTCACTCTCCTCTGTTCCATGTTCTCACTCTTGTCTGTTCCATGTTCAATTTTGTCCTCTGTTCCAAGTTCTCGCTCTCCTCTGTTCCATGTTCTCACTGACCTCTGTTCCATGTTCTAACTCTCCTCTGTTCCATGTTCTCAGTCTCCTCTGTTCCATGTTCTCAGTCACCTATGTTCCTTGTCTCACTGTCCTCTGTACCATGTTCTCACTCTCCTCTGTTCCATGTTCTCACTGTCCTCTGTTCCATGTTCTCACTGTCCTCTGTTCCATGTTCTCAGTCTCCTCTGTACCATGTTCTCACTCTCGTCTGTTCCATGTTCTCACTCTCATCTGTTCCATGTTCTCACTTACCTCTGTTCCATGTTCTCAGTCTCCTCTGTTCCATGTTCTCCCTGTCCTCTGCTCTATGTTCTCACTCTCCTCTGTTCCATGTTCTCACTGTCCTCTGTTCCATGTTCTCACTCTCGTCTGTTCCATGTTCTCACTGTCCTCTGTTCCATGTTCTCACTTTCCTCTGTTCCATGCTCTCACTCTCCTCTGTTCCATGTTCTCACTGACCTATGTTCCATGTTCTCACTCTCCTCTGTTCCATGTTCTCACTCTCCTCTGTTCCATGTTCTCACTCTCGTCTGTTCCATGTTCTCACTCTCCTCTGTTCCATGTTCTCAATCTCCTCTGTTCCATGTTCTCACTCTCGTCTGCTCCATTTTCTCACTCTCCTCTGTTTCATGTTCTCGCTAACCTCTGCTCCATGTTTTCACTGTCCTCTGTTCCATGCTCTCACTCTCCTCTGTTCCATGTTCTCACTGCCCTCTGTTCCATGTCCTCACTGCCCTTTGTTCCATGTTCTCAGTCTCCTCTGCTCTATGTTCTCACTCTCCTCTGTTCCATGTTCTCACTGTCCTCTGTTCCATGTTCTCACTGCCCTCTGTTCCATGTTCTCACTCTCCTCTGTACCATGTTCTCACTCTCCACTGTTCCATGTTCTCACGCTCGTCTGTTCCATGTTCTCACTGTCCTCTGTTCCATGTTCTCAGTCTCCTCTGTTCCATGTTCTCACTGCCCTCTGCTCCATGTTCTCACTGTCCTCTGTTCCATGTTCTCACTGCCCTCTGTTCCATGTTCTCACTCTCCTCTGTTCCATGTTCTCACTCTCCACTGTTCCATGTTCTCACGCTCCTCTGCTCCATGTTTTCACTGTCCTCTGTTCCATGCTCTCACTCTCCTCTGTTCCATGTTCTCACTGCCCTCTGTTCCATGTTCTCACTGCCCTCTGTTCCATGTTCTCACTCTCCTCTGTTCCATGTTCTCACTCTCCACTGTTCCATGTTCTCACGCTCCTCTGCTCCATGTTTTCACTGTCCTCTGTTCCATGCTCTCACTCTCCTCTGTTCCATGTTCTCACTGCCCTCTGTTCCATGTTCTCACTGCCCTCTGTTCAATGTTCTCAGTCTCCTCTGCTCTATGTTCACACTCTCCTCTGTTCCATGTTCTCACTGTCCTCTGTTCCATGTTCTCACTGCCCTCTGTTCCATGTTCTCACTCTCCACTGTTCCATGTTCTCACGCTCGTCTGTTCCATGTTCTCACTGTCCTCTGTTCCATGTTCTCAGTCTCCTCTGTTCCATGTTCTCACTGTCCTCTGTTCCATGTTCTCACTGTCCTCTGTTCCATGCTCTCACTCTCCTCTGTTCCATGTTCTCACTGCCCTCTGTTCCATGTTCTCACTGCCCTTTGTTCCATGTTCTCAGTCTCCTCTGCTCTATGTTCTCACTCTCCTCTGTTCCATGTTCTCACTGTCCTCTGTTCCATGTTCTCACTGCCCTCTGTTACATGTTCTCACTCTCCTCTGTTCCATGTTCTCACTCTCCACTGTTCCATGTTCTCACGCTCGTCTGTTCCATGTTCTCACTGTCCTCTGTTCCATGTTCTCAGTCTCCTCTGTTCCATGTTCTTACTGCCCTCTGTTCCATGTTCTCATTGCCCTCTGTTCCATGTTCTCAGTCTCCTCTGCTCTATGTTCTCACTCTCCTCTGTTCCATGTTCTCACTGTCCTCTGTTCCATGTTCTCACTGCCCTCTGTTCCATGTTCTCACTCTCCTCTGTTCCATGTTCTCACTCTCCACTGTTCCATGTTCTCACGCTCCTCTGCTCCATGTTTTCACTGTCCTCTGTTCCATGCTCTCACTCTCCTCTGTTCCATGTTCTCACTGCCCTCTGTTCCATGTTCTCACTGCCCTCTGTTCCATGTTCTCAGTCTCCTCTGCTCTATGTTCTCACTCTCCTCTGTTCCATGTTCTCACTGTCCTCTGTTCCATGTTCTCACTGCCCTCTGTTCCATGTTCTCACTCTCCACTGTTCCATGTTCTCACACTCGTCTGTTCCATGTTCTCACTGTCCTCTGTTCCATGTTCTCAGTCTCCTCTGTTCCATGTTCTCATTGTCCTCTGTTCCATGTTCTCACTGTCCTCTGTTCCATGCTCTCACTCTCCTATGTTCCATATTCTCACTGACCTCTGTTCCATGTTGTCACTGTCCTCTGTTACAGTGTTATTTTCCACAGCAAGGAGACATCATGAAGAGAAGCGGAGCTGAGCCGTGGCCACCCCTGAAAACCCTCCAGAGCTGAACCTGGTGCTGAAGGAACCCTCCCAGGGTGGGATACAAGAGGGCAAAGCCATGATTGTCTCTCGAAAACAATATGTTCCAGAGTCGGTTCCCTTCCCCGCTCTGTACTGATACTGACTGACCTCAATGTGTAGACAGGCCCACGGTGGCCCTTAGGGGCGGCTAACTCTGTGCACCGACCAACGACCATCAGCCCTAACTCTGTGCACCAATCACCGACCAGCAGCCCTAACTCTGTGCACCAACCACCGACCAGCTGCCCTAACTCTGTGCACCGACCACCACCCAGCAGCCCTAACTCTGTGCACCGACCACCGATCAGCAGCCCTAACTCTGTGCACTGACCACCGACCAGCAGCCCTAACTCTGTGCACCGACCACCGACCAGCAGCCCTAACTCTGTGCACTGACCACCGACCAGCAGCCCTAACTCTGTGCACCTACCACCGACCAGCAGCCATAACTCTGTGCACCAACTACCTACCAGCAGGAGAAGCAGGTGATTAATGTATGTATGTATGTAGGTGTGTGTGTATGTATGTATGATGTGATCATATTTGCTCAGGTCCTGGATGCAGCGTGTAGGTTGCCCTTAAGGGGGCCAGTGTGGGGCCCGGGAGGACATGAAGCAGGGAGTTTCCACCATTCTGATGTGACACTACAGGGCCTTGAACAGCAGTTCTGAAGTCATTTTCAAAGTTTTTACATGGGACCCATACACAACTCAACAATAACCTTGATGTGGGCACTAACAATGAACAACTGATCCGAACTGCAGCGTGCTACCGTGACGTTGAGTGATCACCCTGAGGAAGGTGTCATAAAATTTAAAGTCTGCCTTTCATAGCGTCTAATAACTGAGACTTTTTCCATGAGGCTAAAAAACGTCCACATTCACTACCCCCACAGGCAACTCAGTATTTATCTCCTCACCCCAACCTGATATTGAACAGACCAGATTATAACTAGGCCGGGGAGTGAAATTCCGCTAAGCTCGAAAAGGTTTTCCTGCAATGCGCTCCATGTAGAGCACAGAGTTCCAAAAAACTCAATTTCGCACAGCGGAGCGGATCTTTTTCGTCGCTCGCACACACCAACATTAAGTTGCTGAGTGCGAGCAAGGAAAATCTTACTCCAGACCACCTCCAAGTGAGATTTCTTAATGCGGGCGGTCACGGATGGCCGCTACCGCTCGCGTTGAGAAACCTTCTGGTCGCGTTCAGGAAGCAGCTGTTCCAAGCAGAAAAAAGCAGCGCCCTCTTGCCCTGCGCCTGGTGCCGTTCGCACAGATTTTCCAGCACAGGACAAACACCCAGCACTAAAAATCTGCACCCACGGCCCTCACTAACGCATTCCTTTGCTTGTGGAACTCCACGTAGCGCTGTTGAGTTTTTTAGTCACTTCACAGAGACCTGCATAGCAAAGAGGAACTCCAGGAACTGCACCCAGACCTCATTATAACTAAATAGGGAATTTTCCAAGACTGAGCCAGACCTCCACCTTCTATTCACCCTAACAGGCTTGGAAGAAATGAAGATTGATTTACACCCACCTGCCCTCATGGAGTCGATAATGCAGTAGGGGTAACAGTGGGAGTTACAAATGTTAAATCGTCCGACACTTGAAAATGAACACCCAGACTACAAGGGACAGCTCTAAACCCTCCTCCAACCTAGACTCTGAATGACGCGTCGCTTGCACACTGTATGGACTCTGAATGACGCGCCACTCACACAGTGCTTCGGACTCTGAATGACGTGTCACTCGCGCACTGCATGGACACTGAATGACATGTCACTCACACACTGCATGGACTCTGAATGACACGTCACTCACACACTGCATGGACTCTGGGTGATGCAACACTCGCACACTGCAAGGACTCTGAATTATGCATCACTTGCACACTGTATGGACTCTGAACGGCACAACACTCACACACTGCATGGATTATGTTAATCAAAAACTGTCAGAGAACATTAACAACAATAACAGAACCCATACCACAGAACAGAATCAGACTAAATATAGGATGATCTGTATACAAAAGGAGTCTAGCACACATGTCTTTATCAAATACAGTGAGCAGTTACTTTTCTCCTAATTGGCAATCTCAATGACCCGTAACCATGAGAGTGAAAGCAATTAGTCTTCTTCAACAGAAGCAATTGCCACCACCTCTAGTATCATCCGTGACTCTCTAATGGCAGAACTATCTAATATTGGCACATACGTAGGGAAAATGGACACTTAACGTAGAAGTCTGAGACGAGGTAAAATAAATATAGACAGAGCTGACCTCCTTTTACCACCGCCCTGACACCACAGTAAGTAGAATAACAGATGTGGAAAAACTGGCTGGTCTTCATGAAAGGGGGCCAAACATATGGGCAATGAAATGCAAGATTGGTGACCTGGAAGAAAGGTTCTGCTGGAACAATGTCAGGTTTTATTGTATACCGGAGGGAGATGATCATAATAACTATCTGCAGAACGCGATGCCGAAACTCCTGAGAACTGTTTTTAATGAACTGCAGGAATTCCAGAGAGCACACCGACTCCAGCGGGAAAATGCATCCACTGCAAACTCACCCGACCAATAAATGCCTGAATCTTGCAATACCAGCAAGCAAGAGCCATACAACAAGCAGCAAATAAAACAAAATGGGCCATTCATGCTTGGAAACCCCTGATTTATGTTTAAACAGAGTCTTCATTTGAAAGGAATGTCCTTAGAAGGTGCATTCTTTCTTGATACACACGACTTAAGCAGAAATTCCTTGAGACTTTGTGCTGGACTCTCATAGGAACCCAACCATTCATTACAGAACCAACCTCGAATAAAGAACACAAGCGACCAAGAATACACAAAAACCCAGCAGAAGACACACACAAACACAAACATACATGCACACATACATGCACACATACGGTGCACAGTGACATGTGGATCTGTATTCCCCCACACACAGATTGCAGAATGCTGCCGTCAGCACTTTCTAAGTGTCGTTTCCTGTCTCTGTATCTGTTATATAGATCCCTTCCTAGCAGCTCAAGAGATGCAACTCATACCTGAGTACCTCTCACTGCTTCCTGCTTCTCTGAGCATCCCAAGCATCAGTGAGGGCTCCAATGGCATCGAGGAAGGCTCCGAGGAGGGCTCCGAGAAGGAATCAGAGAATTAATCCAACCCCTTCTACAGGTAACTCTGATGCAGACTCCTAGGACGGAGGGGATTAAACATCATCTGAAGGCAATGGTTAGTGTTATACAGTCTGGCAGGGGAGCTTAAGAACTCTCTCTTATCTAGCAGTGTGTCTTATGCAGTCTGTCCGGAGTAAAATAAATACATAAATAAATAAAATCTATACACAGTCTCTGCAGGGCAGCTGTAGGAATCACATCTAACCGCAGCACACGCAATGCAACATGCAAATTTGCTGCTGTGTGTGCAAAGGTGAGAAGGAAAAAAACTATGCAGAGCGGTTTCTGCTATGACTGACCTGCTGCTGCGGTTGTGTCCTGCTCTGGTGCTCTCAACACACTGACTTGCACGATGCACAGATTTGCACCATGGTGCAGAGGTGAGCTTGTGCTGCATAATATAGGATTTGAAGTGAAACAAACTCGGAAGGACCCCAATCATTAGGACGTGTGCTGAGCCCACAGCACACATGCAATCCATGGGATTTGTACTGGAAGCAGACCCTTCCAGTTTGAAGTCCTACACTGAAAAAAGCTTATAAGGATAATAATCATTAGGACGCGTGCTGAGCCCACCACACACATGCAATCCATAGGTGTTCTGGGGAAATAAACATATTTCCTCTTCTTAACGCCTGCTTGAAGAAGGTGTTAGCTTTAGACGCAAATCCTCATCTGGCTGTGTTAGTAAGTTGGACTTTTTGTAAAAAAGTATGAGGTTTTTGCAGATCCATCCACATAACACCCCAAGAACGCACCCTTGGTGCAAAGTGACACAGAACAGAGCAAAGAGGTTTTTTGTTTTGTGAAAAGGGCATCTTTCCGACACAAGATACCATTTCCACTGCAAAGTAAATACCAAGATATCACTTTGCACAACTTTGTGTCATCTTATGATGGTGCAAAGTGTTAGTAAATTTAGGCCTGACTGTTATTAACTTCTCTTGGCACCATCTGACAGTGGCACGGTCCCAGCTTTGGCACACAGAGTGAGTCGTTGTCACTGTCCAGCGCTGGCGCCCACTGATGGTTACTAGGTTACTGTGACACACACAGGGAGTAACTGGTCAGTCTTTGTACACACTGAGAATCACTGACGTGTCGTGGCACTGACTGATATTGACATGGTATCAAATATATCGACCCCACAATGATATCTAGCAAAATATTGTCAGGGTAAGTAGATGTAGGGTTAGAGTACTAAATATATACTTACCTGTGTATGTTTACCTTGTATGTTGGTAGGTGGCATTTTGTGCAGGTCAATATTTCTATATTTGATTTTTTTTAAACACATCTACTGACAACCAGTGACTAGTCTTCACACACGAGACATCAACTCATTCTTGCATACACTGACAATCAATGGTCAGAATTTTCACTCACTGAGAGGCAATGATGGGCAAAGACACATCTGAGAGGCAATGGTCAGCACCGACACACACTGAGAGGCAATGGTCAGCACTGACACACACCCAGAGTCTATGGTCAGCACTGACACACACTGAGAGGCAATGGTCAGCACTGACACACACCCACACACTGAGAGGCAATGGTCAGCACTGACACACACCCAGAGTCTATGGTCAGCACTGACACACACTGAGAGGCAATGGTCAGCACTGACACACACCCAGAGTCTATGGTCAGCACTGACACACACTGAGAGGCAATGGTCAGCACTGACACACACCCAGAGTCTATGGTCAGCACTGACACACACTGAGAGGCTATGGTCAGCACTGACACACACCCAGAGTCTATGGTCAGCACTGACACACACTGAGAGGCTATGGTCAGCACTGACACACACCCAGAGTCTATGGTCAGCACTGACACACACCCAGAGTCTATGGTCAGTACTGACAAACACTCTGAGGCTATGGTCAGCACTGACACACACCCAGAGTCTATGGTCAGCACTGACACACACTGAGAGGCAATAGTCAGCACTGACACACACCCAGAGTCTATGGTCAGCACTGACACACACCCAGAGTCTATGGTCAGTACTGACAAACACTCCGAGGCTATGGTCAGCACTGATACACACTGAGAGGCTATGGTCAGAACTGACACACACTGAGAGGCTATGGTCAGCACTGATATACACTGAGAGGCTATGGTCAGCACTGACACCCACTGAGAGGCTATGGTCAGCACTGACACACACACAGAGGCTATGGTCAGCACTGACACACACAGAGAGGCTATGGTCAGCACTGATATACACTGAGAGGCTATGGTGAGCACTGACACACACTGAGAGGCTATGGTGAGCACTGACACACACAGAGAGGCTATGGGCAGCACTGACACCCACTGAGAGGCTATGGTCAGCACTGATATACACTGAGAGGCTATGGTCAGCACTGACACCCACTGAGAGGCTATGGTCAGCACTGACACACACACAGAGGCTATGGTCAGCACTGACACACACTGAGAGGCTATGGTCAGCACTGACACACACTGAGAGGCTATGGTCAGCACTGACACACAACAAGAGGCTATATGGTCAGCACTGACACATCAAGAGGCTACGGTCAGCATGAACACACACACAGAGGCTATGGTCAGCATTGACATGCACTGAGAGGCTATGGTCAGTGCTGACACACACACCGATAGGCTATGGTCAGCACTGAAAAACACAGAGAGGCTATGGTCAGCATTGACACACCGAGAGGCAATGGTCAGCACTGACACACACCGAGAGGCTAAGATTAGCACTGACTCACACCGAGAGGCAATGGTCAGCACTGACACCCACTGAGAGGCTATGGTCAGCACTGACACACACTGAGAGGTTATGGTCAGCACTGACACACACTGAGAGGTTCTGGTCAGCACTGACACACACTGAGAGGTTATGGTCAGCATTGACACACACTGAGAGGTTCTGGTCAGCACTGACACACACTGAGAGGTTATGGTCAGCACTGACACATACTGAGAGGTTCTGGTCAGCACTGACACACACTGAGAGGTTATGGTCAGCACTGACACACACTGAGAGGTTATGGTCAGTATTGACACACACTGTGAGGTTATGGTCAGCACTGACACACACTGAGAGGTTATGGTCAGCACTGACACACTGAGAGGTTATGGTCAGTACTGACACACACTGAGAGGTTATGGTCAGTACAGACACACACCACCGACAGGCAATGGTCAGCACTGACACACACTGAGAGGCTATGGTCAGTGTTAAAAATGGGGTTTCTGGTTGGCTATGGTGCGCACCTTAGTCAGATCAAAATCCACCACTCTAGTCAGGGTAAGGAGTTACACACCCAAGATAACCCTGATCACCTCCTTGGTAGCTTGGCACAAGCATTCAGGCTTATCCCAAAGGCAATGTGTAAACCTTTTGTGCAACTCATACACATACCGGTGACACAATAAATACACCACAAATGAGACTTCACACAGTAGTATATACAAATACGTATCTGTATTGCTTATAAGGATAGACCAAAACCACATAAATCAATTTTCACTTTGCCAGTGAGGAAGTTGTCATAACATCACAGTTAGTGCAATAAGATAGACTTAAATGTTGCACACATCATACAAACAACATCACTATACATAATATGCAGATCCTGAAAATATTCTCATTATCCTGTCATTGCAAGGTATAAAACGACATAAACCATAACATCAGGGCATACATTACAAGTTATAACATACATAAATCAAAACTGCTGGGCTTACAATGCAAGCCTTGGCAATGAAAGGGAAAACAGCATGCATCATAACCTCAGGGCACGAAAATGCAGCAGGTGATGAATAAATCAGTGGAATCATCACATGAGACCATAAGCAACACCCATCACAGCACCCTTGGGCTTCTATTAGACCCATTCTGGTAAGTAATGCCAGAGCATCGGGCACAGGGACACGGCTGCACCTATAACATTCAGTACCGTAATTCCAGTGATTTTAACAAAGGAAACGGGGTCGTTTGTCGAGAATTACACTGTGATGCAGGAAATTACATTAGGGACAACTGCCCCGACATGCAGCTCATGGGAGGGGGTAATGAAATGAAATGAAATGAAATGATTACGCACTTGTATAGCGCACGACTACCCGTAGGCATCTCGGCGCTTGTACGAATACCACTGAGGAACCCTTCCTGGCCTTTCCCTGTGAGGAGCCCACTCCTGGGCACCCCCAAGGTGAAGTCAGGCATCCTCAGCATTGTTGGGGCCGTTGTAGAGATTAAGCAAGCTATTGCCCAGAGGTGCAGAGTGGGACCCATGATTAGAATAGGTACCGAAGCGAGAATTATCAGGTCCTAGGAAATTTAGCCCGTGACCCGAAGAGGCGGGAATTGAACCCTGGTCCCGGCCAGACTACAGCATCAGGGTCTGCCGCTCTAACCATTGAGCCACACTTCTCTACTAATCAGTACCCCCGCTGGAATAACGTAGGTTGGCTAGACGGATTTACTACTGGCTTCATCCATGCTCTTGCACACTAAGGGAACCTTCGTCTGGTGAGGTGAGCCGTTGCCACCACTGGAGAACCTCTCCAGGGCGGGCTCCCTGAGTTAGAAACGTTGCCGCTGTGTGGTACACCTGCTGTCGTCAATGCAGTCTCACTAGATGTGAAACGGGCTGTGTCACCTGTTAGGGGATTTCCTCCGGTGTCGATGCACATCAGTTGCAATGTAATGTAATGTAAGGGGCACTCATATAGCGCAGCTGTCACCCAATGGGTATCCTGGTGCTTTAGATCAGTTCTGCTCACGCTGTCACTGGCAATGGCAAGAGCAGTATGGAGAGTCAACATCGCTTACTTTCTTCTTGCTCGCACCACTCTCGACTTCTTCCTGCAGCCCCAGAGTGGATAGGAGTGCGCACGGGAGAAAGTAAGTGCTCACCAGGGGGAAAAGAGACACAAATGGAGCGCTTGCCACACACTAGGGAGATCAAGACGAAAGCGCTTACCATGCGCTGGATCAGGAAGTGCTCAACACTAAGAGAGATTAGCACACTCACCACTCACAGGACAGGTAAAAAGGGATCTTTGGTGGACCTGAAATCCCGAGAGCAGGGGGGGCAAGTCAACAAGCCATTGGCGATCACTGGCGCACAATAGGCAGGAAGCAGTTATCAGGCCAGCACACAGGGTGCTTGCAGGAAAAGATGCAGTCCTTCCAGCAAGTCAACACAGGAAAGCAAAGTCCAAGTGGGAGTCTTCCCATCAGCACAGCTATCCTCCAGTGCAGTATGTAGACCCAGCAGCGTCTGGTTACAAGTCCCACACATTGTCTAAAAATATGAGGCCCGTACCCCTATATTTATACTCAAAATCTTTATGTGGAGGTAACTTCAAACAAACTTTAGTAGTGCACAACACCCCCATTCAATCCTAGACCTGGCTCCACACAAACTCCAGGGGGCAGAGACAGCATTGTGAGAGGACAGGCACGGCCCTATTAAGGTGTCAGTGACAACTCCTCCCACCACTCTAGCTCAGGAAGGCCCATCAGGATATGCAGGGCACACCTCAGGTCCCTCTGTGACTGTCTAGTGTGAATGCACAAACAGACCACTGTCAGTCTAAACCAGACGAGGATTGGAGTCTGGCTACAAAGCACAAAGAGTCAACAGCACATATAAATGCCCAATTTCCCAGTCAGAACATCCCTAAACAGGTCTATGCGTTTGAGACAGCAGTATTGTCAGCCATAAACAAGCTCGAAAAAAAGAACAAGTTTGTTAAACAGAATATAAGCATAGGCCAAAGTGAGGCACTGAAGGGACTCAAAGATGATCCATCAATTATAATCAAACCGGAGGACAAGGGCGAAGCATTAGTTCTGTGGCCCAGAGAAATATATTTGAGGGAAGGTGAATTACAGGTCAACAATCAAACCTGGTATAGGAAGGTTAAGGAAGATCCCACTAAAGAAATACAAGGGGCAATAGTGACACTGGTGCAAAAAGGCAGAGAAGAGGGTTTCGTGGGATTGAAAGAAAGTGAATTTTTGGTCAAAAGATTTCCACGCACTCCCATATTGTACTTCCTCCCTAAAATTCACAAAAACCTCATTGAGCCCCCTGGACGACCTATCATCTCAGGTTGTGACTCGTGTCTTGAGCCACTTTCCAAGTATGTGGACTTTTTTCTTAAGCCTTTTGTGAGTAAGGTAAAATCGTATCTAAAAGATACCACAGACTTTTTAGTCAAAGTAGAGGGGATGGAATTCGATCCACAAACGGAACTATTGGTAACCATGGACGTAACGTCTCTTTACACGCAAATACCCCAGGAAGAGGCGTTAGAGGTGATGGAGGTGTACCTTGAAACCAGAAACCGCCCACATAGGGTGCCCACATCATTCATTCTAGAACTTGCAGAATTAACATTGAAGAGAAATTATTTCCGCTTCAATGAAGACTTCTTCGTACAAATCAAAGGGACAGCCATGGGCTGTCCTTATGCGCTGGAGATGGCTGTACTGTTCATGGCAGAATATGAGAAGAGATTTGTTGAAAACAATAATCCCTACCAAAAATGTATCAAACAATGGTTAAGGTATATTGACGACGGCAGGGGAGCCACACGGAGTTGGTAGAATTTCACCAGTGGCTGAACAACAAACATCAAGATATTAAATTCTCCATGGAGCACAGTAATTCCTAAATGAAATTCCTGGATGTAGAAATTAGTTGTGTTGATGGTCATATAAAACCATCTCTTTTAAAAAAAAAGACCGATAAAAATACCATTCTCCACCACCGAAGTGCGCACCAAAGGAACCTAAAAACCAACCTACCTTATGGGCAGCTACTTCGAATTCAAGGAACTGCTCTGAAGTAGAGGACTACGACCGACATGCTCACAAGTTTTGTGAAGAAATGACAACTAGAGGCTACCCCAAAAAATTACTAAAACATGCCTACAAAAGAGCCCGCTATACCCCAAGGGAGTGCCTACTACAAGGGAAAGAGAAACAAGAATTGGACAAAATGGTTTGTGTAACAACTTTTGGTCCTCAAACTCACCAAATCAGACAAGTAATATTAAAGAACTGGCATCTATTAGAAGAACTAGAATGCCCGTTCCCTAGACCTATTTTTGCATACAAAAAGAATCGCAGCATCGGACAACAAATAGTGCGTGCAGATGTCATGATTCAAAAACCCAAACATGACTTACTTTCAATATGGGGCCTCAAGCCAATCTAGGGACACCATAGATGTGGGAAGTGTGTGTCATGTGACACAACGATTGAAGGCAGTGAATTTCTTCACAAAAATGTGAGATGGAAAAACAAGGGGTTCTCTAATTGTTGGACCCGAAATGTTGTATATGCCATCATCTGCGGGTGTGGGAAACTGTACATTGGTAAAACTAACCAGCAGGTTAACACCCGCATAACACAACATAGATCCCGCATCAAAAATAAAGTGATGACTGCCCCAATGGTTCAACACTTTACAGAAAGGGGCCACACTAAAATCGATTTTAAATGGACTGTCCTTTATACAACAACTCATGTTAAACACCTCACAGATATGGATGATGTCTTACTGAGAAAGAAGGCGTATCTCATTTTGCGATTTAATAGCATACAAACAGGGCTCAATACGATGTTCGAAATTTCTAGATTGTAAGAATGCGATCCCATGCATGATTATACAATGCTTCAAATGCCCATTCTGCCGCCCCCCCCCAAAAAAATATGTATAAAAACATGGATGAATGGACTACATCACCCATAATTCCATAGTGTCACCACACGCTACGTGATATTTCGCACTGACGGAAAGCCGCGGTGTTTGCCCACAGCTGACGAGAGCGAACAGATACTAAGCAGTAGCAGGGAGCAAAAAGCACCGGGCAAGTCTACCACTGGGCGGGACGGGCTCTTACGAATAAACGACAGGTTGGTGGATGATAACTGTATCCTTCCTAACCTTGACAGGACTGAAATAATCACGAACCGAGGTGAAACAGTGCAGAGAGAGCAGTACTGAAAAAGGAGTCGCAAACGACACCCAGTACATCGATACAAGGTACATACTTTTAGTATACACGCAGGCACATTCGCATGGGTACTACGGGACTTGTAGAATAGACAACAGAAACTTAGTAGTCATACCGATTTTTTCTTTAGGCGGATAAACACAACTTCTACCGCATCCAGGATCCTGGGTTTGAATTTAAGCACACGAAGCGCCACTTAACATCGAGAGCGAGATATCTTCACTATACAGGTAGAACCTGAGAGTGTTTAAAGCGTCTTGCCACATGCAATACGTTTAAGGTAAATCATTGAAACCAGACTTTTTGAATCTTTTTGAATTTTTTAGAACCTACAACTAGGGAGAAAAAGACAAGTGAACCCCGGAAACTTGCTACAAATCAGGATAAAGGTATGCACTTTTTCAATCAAGAAAGACGGTGCAATAGATAAGGGATTTTCAAGATCATATAGACATTAAGTTTCATATTTCTTTTGTACCTAATTTGCAGACTTCAAGAGATAAAGCCCTGATGAGAACTCGCCAAATGAATTAGCGAGTTCGAAACGCGTCGGCAATAAAGGAGGCAATTGATTCTTACTAGGAACGAACAATCCAAATGATTGGACTGACTAGAATTTTGATTAACTCACATAGTCTGAGATTTATTCTTTTCACTGAATTTTTCTGTCATTCACTTTGTTTCTACCTCCTTTTGAAAGCGACTTTATCCTTTACAAACATTGTGGAAATATGATTTGTTGAATCACAATGCGAAGACTTTGAATTTGCTGCATAGCAATGGTGCAATATGTATAATGTATATATGTGTATATAACAAATTATTGTGTTAATGTCTTAAATGTAAATGTTAATGTGGTATCTTTCTCATACAATTGGATTTGTTTGATAAAATAACAAAGTAAAGAAAAAGTAAAAGGTATAAATAAACGATACCGTACAAATCTGGAAATAAGCCTGATTTGTCGCTCGAATTTAAGAGCCTGAATAAAGTAACTGTAGGGCCAGCACCCTGTTTTTTCCACAAGTATTATATGGTCCAGCTGACCCTACGCCCCAGGACCTATCTCCCCATCTTCATACAATTTCTAAAAGTGGCATTTCTTAAATAGTAATGAAAAATCCACCTTCACCAATAATCAGGCCTTATCACCACTATTTCAAACATATCAAACATGGCAACACTAACCCTTTCAGATCAGAAATGACCACTGAAACATTTATCAGGGAATTCCCAATGCAAACCTTTGAGAGGAGCAGCCTCACATCAGTGACAAAACAAATAGGCTGCTTGTCTATAACCAAGCCATGCTAAACAAACAAGGCACATGTCCTACTTGTTCCCTACACAGCACCCTGACCATAGGGCTACCTAGGGCCTGCCTTCGGGGTGACCTATATGTAGTAAGAGGTGAGTTCCAGACTTGAAAAGTAACTTTAAATGCCAAGTCACTGTGGCAGTAAACTGTGCATGCAAGCCCGGCATTGATAGTTGCCTGAGACAGGTTTGAAGGGCTACTTCTGTCGGTGGCACAAGAACTGCTGCAGGCCCATGAATAAAGAGTATCAACTCATTCGCAATCCAGGCATGCGCAAATGTCAAAGCTGCACACATTGCAATAACGTCATAGTAGGAACCACAATCATACATCCACAAACAGGCAAAAGCATGAAACTCAGATGCCAGGCGGATTGTAACTCATCACATGTGATTAATTGCATCAAATGCCCTTTTGGAAAATTATATGTAGGTAAGACTGAACGCAAACTAAAAGTGCGTATCACCGAACATAAAAGCAGAATCAGAAATAAAACAAGCACATCAAGTCTGGCCACACATTGGTGTGAAATGTGTCACTCAATTCCACAACTACGGTTCCAAGTTTTGGAACAAATCAGGATGGAACCAGAAAGAGATAATGCTAAATGGCTATCAAAACGAGAGATCTGGTGGATAACATTTCTGGAGACGATGACACCAAAAGGGCTTAATGATAAGCTTGATATGATTTGCTTCTTTTAACAAATCTAAATAACCATAATGACACAATGAATAGGTCCATTCTTTCTTACACTCAGTACACAAATACTGGAGTATCATAATCATGGTATATATTGAACATATTCTGATGTTGGATAGAGCATGAAAATGTATTGATTCAATGAAAACATTTGTTGATCGTATCTTTGTTATTGGGACAGACATGTAAAATAAAGAATAGACTGTTTCAATATATGATGATTTTATAGAATGGTCGATTTATGTGGTAATATATGGGCCTGCAGATCAGTTTTAAATGCAATGCACTTTGAGCACAACTTTCGGGTGTTCTTTAGTTTTTCTTATTCTCTTTTTCTTTGCTTACACTCACATATGCGAAGGTACACAGTTTCTTTAAATTAAATTGTCTTTGGGATTCAGTCAGTCTTTACTACATATACATTAAGAGCAGTGGGCACTGTTGTTTAAACTCTTGAGGTATTCTCAGGTTTAAGGATGTTTACAACAAACATTCGACTACTCATTTATGAATACTGGTAGAAGAGTTGATTTAGCTTCAGTTTTCTAACATGTTCAGCGATTCAGTCATCAGTTTCCACTGCATTACACGCACATTCAACCCGGTCCAAGAAGGCGGACGTTAGTGTCAGGTACATCGAAGTAGTCTTTCGTTGATGACGTTGCATCTGCACGTCAGTATTTCATGTGAACACATTGCGGGAGCGACATGGCGGCAATCTGAAGTTGGTGGTCGATCTCTGGAGGCGGTTTGTGGCGAACATCTTAAGGTATTTCATGTTTAGGACAAGTCGTTTCTTTCGGCGGACACAGTATAAGCACTCATAGTGGCTGATGTAAATTATGTTTTCATTTAACACAGGTACTTAGACGTTGAATTGGACATCGACTGCATTTAAATATTTGTTTCGCTATAGATACTGAGGCGAGTCTTGATACTAAACCGCTCAGCACAGTTTCCTTGGCAGGCAGCCTTGAGATCATATTGGGATGAGTGCTCTGCACCACTAATGGTATCTAAGAAAACATGATTACACATATCGTGCTTCGCGCCGTGTTATCATGCCCAGGAGTAAAGTTAATTCACTTCTTGTTCACAGGCATTTATTGTTGACAACAGGAGGCGTGGCCTCCAGTAACATTAGCGTCTTTGAGAGGCACGTTTGAATATTTGGGCCAGTTTTACACTTCTTATGAAGACGCAAGCCCCAATAAGGTATTTGTGATTCGTTTTTTTTGAGCACTGAAACACTATGAGTACGATTGATTGACAGCCGGCATGCACAATCATCATCATTTAATAGATTGAGTAACCTACAAGTTTTCATCCGCATAAATTGCATGGTTGGTCTGATGGAATGGACGCTACAATCTGACTGAACAGGTCATTGGACATAGCTTGATTACAACTGTAACCATTATTATGGTGGTTTTTAGCATGAAGGAGGTAGTGGGCACATTGAACATGGTGATCACGTCATCTGAATAGAGGCTTTGAGGTATATGCACAGACTACAAGTTACATAATCGCGTGTGCATTTCTTGAAGATATTTTTTGTGGAAATTCAGCTTATATCATCTGGTCAATACTTCAAAATTTGCAAACATTCGTGACAAGAATTTTCAATTCTATTAAGGACTAGGAGGCGAGGATTATGCTTTCTCATTTCTTTAATTAAATGCTCAGCAGCCAATAAAAAACAATCAAAAACTACATTTCCCATGAACACTAGGGAATGACCATAGAGATTATCCTATAAAAGGTCCAAACATTAGTCCTTCTTCCTCTTTCTTTGTGGAAACAGTTCCATATCGAAAAATAATCCCAAGTAAATCAACAAAAAACAGTTCCAAACACGCTGCAGAAATCCAAAGGATCTTGAAGCAGAAGATCGAGGAACACTGGGTCCGTGAACCAGGAAACACAGGAGACTCTTGAAGAAGATGATCAACTTCATTTCGGGTCTAAACCTGAAAAAGATACAGAGCCGTAATATCCAAATAATGGAGGAAAGTCAAAGCAATCCAGGGGGGGGGGGGAAGAACAAGGAGAAATAGACCTGCATCAGTAGGCAAGCAGTATACAGTACATAACAATGCAAACGAATCATAAAAGGGTGGGATAATCCTCACCTCCTAGTCCTTAATAGAATTGAAAATTCTTGTCACGAATGTTTGCAAATTTTGAATTCTATGTCAGGACAGGAGGCTCTGATTATGCTTTTTTAAAGCTGATCCACCACAACAGAAGCAACACTAACAATAGGTTTATAATAAAACTTCTTGAAAACAGAGTCTGTAGACCAATCTGCAGCTTTCATAATATCGAATAGAGTGACACCCATTGAAAAAGCCTTAGAGGCCATTGCCCCTCTTGCAGAATGTGCCCCAAAAACAGATACATCAATGCCGGCCTCGGACATTAGCCAACTCACCCAGCGAGCCAGAGTAGCTGGGGCGACAGGGCAAAATGGCTTCTGCAAAGCAATCAACAATTGACCCTGCATGTCCGTACACAAAGAAGCGGTACTCACCTCATAATCCTTCAGACACTGGACAACACAAAGATTGGGATGATCAGGAAAAGAAGGATACGTAATGGAGGAAGTATTAGACTTAGTCCTCCTAGAGAGAATAAACGTAACACCCTCAGGGGTGAACCTGTGGCCCGCAAGATCCAAAGCGCGGATATCAGAAACACGTTTGCAAGATACTAGACACAATCACATGGTCAATTTGGCAGACAACTGTTTACGAGATAACAAAAGATTAGAAGGCCAAGCTTCCAAAAACCTCAGAACAATAGAAACATCCCATAAAGAAACATATTTAGGAGTGGGAGGTTTCGCAAGACGAATCCCTTTAAGCAATTTGGAAAGTAAGGGATGTTCACCAGCAGGCTTGCCATCAATCTAGACGTGGCCAGCTGAAATAGCGTAACGAAAACTATTAACTGTCCGATAGGCCAGACCGGAGGTGGCCAGGGATGTCAAAAAATTAATGATCAGACTGACATCCGCTGAAACGGGATCAACTTCCCGTTGAACACACCAATAACACCAGCGCTTCCAAGCCCCTTTATATCGTTTGTGAGTATTGGGAGACCAGGCGTCACTAATGAATTTGGCAGCGTCGCTAGAAATGCCCGGGATTGTCCAACGATCCCTGAGATTCGCCATGCCAGCAATTGGAGAGAGCCGGACAGAATGAGGGGATGCGGATCTCTGAGAGGATCCAGCAACAGATTCCACTTCAGGGGAAGAAGGAGTGGAGGCTCGCAACACATCTCTAGGAGAACCGGGAACCACGCCTGAGCCCTCCACAGAGGAGCAATCAGAATCAGCTCCGCTCAAAATCGCTTGGTGTAAGCCAGCACCCTGGGAAGCATCATGAATGGGGGAAACGCATAGCAAAGAGTCGATGGCCACTGCTGAAGAAAAGCATCAGTGGCCAGAGCAAAGGGATCCGGTCTCCAACTGTAAAACCGGGGAAGTTGCGCGTTGAGGCGAGAGGCAAACAGATCCAGGTGACACTGGCCCCACTGCCGAAGAATGGCACGGAAGACTCGAGGATGAAGCCTCCAGTCGCTGAAATCCCGAAGATGTCTGGAGTGTCAATCCGCAACCTGATTGTTGCGACCCGGAAGATATTCTGCAATAACCGTGATCTTCCGCTGCAGACAAAAATGCCAAAAATCCTTGGCTATCTCCGCCAACACCTTGGACCGAGTCCCGCCCAGCTTATTGACATAGCGGACTGCGGACACATTGTCCATCCGGAGAAGAATGCAACAACTCGTCTGAAGGGGAGAGAACCCTTTTATCGCAAAGGAACCCGCTAGAAGTTCCAGACAATTTATGTGGAGAGACAACTCCTGGGGTGACCAACGGCCCCCCGTCGATACAGACCCGCAACGGGCTCCCCAACCCCACTGACTGGCATCGGATTCGACCACCAGTTCCGGAGACGAACCGAACAGGGCTCGACCGTTCCAAGCCTCCATGTGGTCCAGCCACCACTGCATATCCCACCGCACTTCCTCTGAAAGAAGAATCTGATCCGAATAGCGGAGGCCTTTCCGGAGATGCTGAATCTTCAGGCGCTGCATCGCCCTGTAGTGAAGAGGACCCGGAAAGATCGCCTGAATGGAGGACGCTAGCAGACCTACCACACGTGCTAATGACCTCAATGACACAGTCTGTCTGGAAATAACAGACGTCAACTCCCTCTTGATGTAGCGCAGCTTCTGGCCGGGCAAGAGAAGCTGGCAAGTCACCGAGTCTATCAGAAAGCCCAAAAAATCTATAGATTGAGTGGGGACCAAAACTGATTTCGGAATGTTGACCAGAAAACCTAGAGACTGCAAGAGTTCGATGGACTACTCCAGATGTTGCAGAAGCCTGAGAGGACAATCCGCCATAAGGAGAATGTCGTCTAGATATATGATCAATCTGACTCTCCGCGACCGTAGATGTTCTACAACTGGTCTCAGTAGTTTCGTGAAGCACCATGGTACCGACGAAAGGCCGAACGGGAGGACTTGAAACTCGAACCAACGCCCCTGCCACTGGAATTGGAGAAATCGACGATGGGGCTTGTAAATCGGGATCGACAGATACGCGTCCTTCAGGTCCAGACGGACCATCCAATCTCCCTCCCGAAGGAGATCCAGCAAAAGATGGATGCCCTCCATCTTGAAGTGTCTGTACACTACCCCGCTGTTGAAGTCTTTCAGGTTGAGAACTAGGCGAGACCCGCCTCCTTTCTTCTCGACCAGAAAGACTGAGCTGACAAAGCCCTTCGGATGACGGTCGGTAGGAACAATCACTCCTTTCTGTAGGAGAACTTCGATTTCCTCTGAAAGACAAGCTTGTGCGTGACGGGAAAAAAGCAAAGGAGGGGGAAGACGGGTCTGATGCAATGGGTGATAGAACTCTATTTTGAAACCCTGAACGGTTTCTAGCACCCATGCATCGTTGGAGATCATACGCCAATTGTTTAGGAAAAATTGCACTCTGACCCCCAACATCACATCGCAAGCATGAATTAGGCTCACCTGCAGTGCTGGAATCTTGGTAATGGCCTTGCTGTCCACCTGATCGACCTTTGCCGTACTGCCCTTTTCCTTTGCGGGATGGGTAGAAATTTGCACGAGTGGAGTATCCAGAGTCATAGTGTCCACCACGCTGCTGCGAGGCTCCTCTCTGGGACTGCTGCTGCGACCCACGGCCGAACGAGCGTCCCCGTTGTCGTCCGGCCTTGGCAAAAACCGGACGCATGGCCCGGCGCAAGGACGCCTGTGCCTTATCAATTCCACTAAAGGTGGATACAAATTTTGTCAGTTCTTTTAAAAATGGTTGACCAAACAAGAGGCCCTGCACCTCTGGACCCGATTCCGAAGTCGCCAATTCTGCCAATTTGGGATCTAACTTGAGCAAAATGGATCTACGCCTTTCCGCAGAAACGGCGCAGTTAACATTTCCCAGCTGGCAGACAGCCCTCTGCGCCCACTCAATGAGCTCGTCTGGGTCCACGAGAGCTGAAGCTTCTTTAGCTCGAAAGCCCAGATCAAGAATCTTGGAAAGGGGACCAAGCATGTCCAGCAACTTACCCTGGCACGACCTCCAGGAACGGTCCAGGCCCTTCCTAGGATCTTTCGAATTTTTTTTGAGGTAGGTGACCATCATCGGATCCACCTCCGGAGTCTCGGCTAGGTGATCAGCAAGGTCAGGTCTCGGGCACTCTGAACGGAGCCGGGCCCGAACTGACGCCTCAAATGGCTGGCGAATGTGCGCTTCAATATAAGCGGCCACTGCCGGAGAGGGCAACCATGAGGTCGAGTTCGGATGGACAATGTCCTCCGGCTCAAAATTTAGCAGGGAAGACCGCTCAGGGGCGTCAACAAAATGCTCCTTGCGGAGACGCTTCTTGGGAGGGGGAGAATCCTGACCAGAAGAGGCGTGAGCATGGTCTGATTCCTCCGTAAAGTGTGACGCCGAAGATTTGGACGCCTCAGTAGCCAAAGTCTTTGCCAGCCTCTGGAAGTCAGACTTATGAGGATTATGGGGCGACTTGGTGGACTTCTCGGAAGGAGGCAACCAACCTTGCTGCATCGCATACTGGTTTAAATGGCGCTTCAGTGGATTTATAAAACGAACAAGCGCCTTATTAACTGATAACTGCACACCTTTATCCAGTTCCTCCACCAGATTATACTCAAGAGAGTCATCCTCTTCTTCACCATAGAAACAGTCATCATCTGCGTCATAATAATCCGCCATTGCACTGGAGTGCAGATATTCAGAGCCCACAAGATGACTGGCACAGATATAGAGTATCAAAGATACAATGAAGGGGGAGTGACCACCCCAGAGCAGGCTAATTTGAGGTTGAATGAACCAAACTCAAGAAAAAATAAATCAAACGTGGAGGGAGATAAGCCTGCCGACCACAAAATCACTCTAGGCAGAGCCTATGCACATAAATAATCAACCAAAGCACTTTCCTGTGCTCCGGCGTCGAACGGGGTCGAGAGTTCAAGGCTGTGGGCGGGAGTGCTGTCAAAAAGCGTTCCTTCACTTAACGGGCGTGAGGAAAAACAAAGCCTCAAGCCGGAAATAATGCAGCGCATGCGCGACGCTGCCGCCTCTGAAACACCGGCTCGAGAGCGCTCGCGCTCTCCGTGCGAGCCGACAACCCCTGCTCCCGCTCCACTAAAGCAACCGGGCACAAGCGGCCAGGCGCAGGGAGGCGAACACACGCTCCCAAGAAGCACGCCGCCAACGGACATAAGAAAACACCGGCACACACCAAAAGAGGAGCCGGAGTGCTCCAAACATACACAAGCACCGCACACGAATAAACAAAGCAGCGGAATGCAAGGCAAGTGTAAATTAGTAACGTTAGCAAAACAGCAATATCAGCAAATTCATTAGAGTAAAGATAAAGAGACTTAACTGGCTGCGGAGCAGCAAAGAAAGAGGAAGAAGGACTAATGTTTGGACCTTTTATAGGATAATCTCTATGGTCATTCCCTAGTGTTCATGGGAAATGTAGTTTTTGATTGTTTTTTATTGGCTGCTGAGCATTTCATTAAAGAAATGAGAAAGCATAATCGGAGCCTCCTGTCCTGACATAGAAATCGTTTTTGCCAAAAGATATTGGTACAAGGCACATGGTTCATTTTACCCCTCACCTAACATTTCACGACTTTCAGTTTGGGTTTCAGTTTTCTTGATTTTTATTCACCTGGTGATGGCTACTTCACACATTGTCATAGACTACATCTTCAATATTCACAACTATATTCGCAATGCAACGTACTGAATTGTTGAATTGATATATTGACTAATAGATTCATTCATTAAATACTTTTTTCAGTTCCCCTGAAGAAGGGATATCATCCCGAACTGCATGGGGACCAGAAATAATTAATACATTAATTACAGATGTATAACAGCTTTGCAATGAGTAAATTTTTGTATAGGCTTAGCAAGTCTTGTGTTCAATTGATGTAAATAGGAAACATATATTGTAATATGTGGTAATGTTATGTGTTTGTGAAACGTATACCTTAATGTGATGGATTAAAACATTAAAAAATTGCAAATACATAAGATTTTTGGTTGAAATAATTGTGGCAAACAGAAGCTTTGCTGTACGCAGTGCGGGTAGGATCAAGGTAATTTACACACTTGAGAGTTTTTGGCGGGCCCACTAGTAGCATATAATTTACAGGCCCTGGGTATATAGGATACCACTGTACAAGGGGCTTACAGGTAAAATAAATATGCCAAACTTGTGTAGATCAACCATACCACGTTTAAAGGAGAGAGCACATGCACTTCAGCACTGGACAGCAGTAACTGAGATTCAGTTTTAAAACTTTGAACACATTCACAGACACAGTCCAGCTTTGGCACACACACTGACCCAAACTCCACAAATGGTACATGCAGTGAGTCACATTCCATCCTTTTATATGCAGTAAGTGGCAGTCCAGATGCAGCACACACCGTGAAGCTTAATGCTTAATTGGTTCATCAGGTATGTTTCGGTCAAGACATTGCACACACTGAGAGTCACTAGTCAGTCTCCGCAGAAATACTGAGTCACTGACCTGTCTTGCATCAAACCTAGACTTACTTCCAGACCTGCAAACACTGAGGTTCACTTATTTTTCCTCACAGATTCATAGCTGGCATCAAACCACACTGATCTTCCTGGGTGCTCAGTAAGGTTTGTTGTTCAATGTTGGCTGCTGGTCAGTCTTGGTAGGTACTACCAAGCATGTTCAGTCTTTGCACACACTGAGACTCAGTGACCTGTCTTGGCACACACTGAGACTCAGTGACCAGTGTTGGCACACACTGAGACTCAGCGACCAGTCTTGGCACACACTGACACTCATTGACCAGTCTTGTGAAACACTGAGACTCGGAGATCATTCTAATCACTCAGAGAAACTCAGTGACCAGTCTTGTCCCACACTGAGACTCATTGACCAGTCTAATCACTCACAGAGACTCAGTGACCAGTCTTTTCACACACTGAGACACAGGGACCAGTCTCGTGAAACACTGAGACAGTGACCAGTCTTGTCACACACTGAGACTCAGTGACCAGTTTTGATGCACACTGAGACTCAGTGACCAGTCTTGTCACACACTGAGATTCATTCACCAGTCTTGGCACACACTTAGACTCAGTGACCAGTTTTGGCGTACACTGAGACTCAGTGACCAGTTTTGGCACACATTGAGACTCATTGACCAGTCTTGTGAAACACTGAGACTCAGTGACCAGTCTTGGCATGCACTGGAGAGTGGAGAGGTGTGGTGCAGTGGCCAGGGCAGCTGACTTCGGCGCACAGGGTTCACAGTTCGATCCCCGGCTCCAGCAGAAGCTCAGCTCAGCACCATGTGACTCTGGGCAATAGTTCACTTAATTTCCACAATGGCACCAGTGATTTGGCCTAACGGCTATGGCAGTCGACCTCGAATATGGGGAACTGGGTTTGAGTCTCAGTAATGATGCTGAAAATCCTGTGATCCTGGGAAAATAACTTAATCGCCCTATGCCTAACAAAAATTAATGTGTCCTCATGTAATGCAATTGGTGCTATGTAAAGTGCTCTGATACCCGATTCAGGTCAAGTTTGCGCTATATAACACTCTGTAAAATAAAAAAACAAAATAAAAAAAGGAAGTAACAAATACGGATTTACACTGAGACTCAGTGACAAATACATCTTGGCACACTTCGAGACTCAGTGACCAGTCACGACACACACTATATTGACCAGTTTTGCACACACTTAAAATCAGTGACCAGTCGCAGAACACACATATATTCATTAAACACACACTCCCTGAGGCTATTACAAGTTCTTTGATGATATGGTACTCCAGCTACAGGCAGGTGATCCACTCCCACATGCAGAGTTAATGCAGGATTCTGTGATTTCCTCTCTAGGTGGCCGGGAGATCCCTCGTCTAATGAGGCAGGCGGTAACCCTGGGAGTGTTGGTTGCAGTCAACGTATTCATAAACATCGTGCTCTACCGTCTGGGTAAGAAGTGTGGAGTTGACTTTCAGACACTCTAAGACCCACCCCCCCTCCTTGTGGCATGTGAAATGAAAAGAACTAGAGTCTCTCAATGCTACATTGTAGCCACAGAATTACAGTTTGGAGGTGGCCGTCAGCCTCAGCAGTAAGGTCTGATTCAAAGGTTTGTCTTAATATTGTTCAATATGTACGTTCTCCCGAATGATAAAGATGGAGATGGTGATGAAGATGATCATAATAACGTGTTTTTATCACTGAGAGTGAAGGCTCCTGAAGATGGCGACCCAGTCAATGATTAATAATGATGATAATGATGATGATGCTGTTGCTGATGCTGAGGATGATGCTGATGATGATGATGGTAATGATGATTGTTAAATATTCTAAGTGTTGACAGTTGCTGAAGACTCCTGAAGGGGGTGCCATGGTTAGTGATGATGATGATGATGGCCATGAGGATGGTGAAGATGATGATGATGATGATAATAGATGTGGCAATGGTGAAGATGATAAATATGGTGATTATAGTTATTAGTATTAAGTCATTGTTGGTGATGATGATAATGTAAAGGTGATGATGGTTATGATAATGTAAAAGAGGATGTTGATGATGGTGATGATTAAGTGTTGAGAGAGCTGAGAGCTGTTGAAGGCTCCTAAAGGGGGTGCAATGGTCAAGGATGGATGATGATGGTGATGATGATGATTAAGTGTTCGTTGTGTTGAGAGTGTGGAGAGCTGTTGGAGGCTCATGAAGCTGAAGCCACAGTCATTGTTGGTTAGGATGATGCTGCTGCTGATGATGATGATGATGATGATTATTATTAAGAGTGTTGAGAGCTGTTGATAGTTCATGAAGTAGACACAATGGTCATTTGTGGTGACAATGATGAAGGTGAAGATGATGGTTACGTGTTTGAAGTGTTGAGAGCTGTTGGAGGCTCATGAAGGAGAAGCCACAGTCATTGTTGGTGAGGATGATGCTGCTGATGATGTTGATGATGATTATTAAGAGTGTTGAGAGCTGTTGATAGCTCATAAAGTAGACACCACGGTCATCCGTGGTGACAATGATGAAGGTGATGATGATGATTAAGTGGTTGAAATCTTGAGAGCCATTGGAGGCTCATGGAGGAGATGCCACAGTGATTGTTGGTGATGATGATGATTAAGTGTTCAAGGTGTTTGGAGCTGTGGAAAGCCTCTGACGGGGGCGCTGTGGCCAGTAATGATGATGTGTCAGAAAGGGCCTTAGTGAAGAGCGGTCACTGATGAAATGTACAAGTACTGTGAATACCTGCGCTGGCTCTGGCTGACTGAAATAAGGGCTAAACAGCCAAAGGTTATTATCTGTTACTCATGAAACAAGACAATACTTTTGTTGTACGCCAAGCAAGCCTGACCCTTCCCAGGGTTGTCTGGGGTCCTTTAGTTCTCTTATTATTGACATTATACATCCCACTGACCCTGTACAATACTTTGCTTCGTTTTTGGCTAGGTTCACACAATACAGATGCAACATGCATACATACATACACACATACATACATACACGCATATATATAAACAATTCTTCAATAAAGTGCTTCTTTTAATTCTCCGCATGGGTCACTACTCTTTTTTGGAGGAGGTTACTGCTACATATCCATGCGACAGCCAGCACACATTCAAGTGAACCCACGCAGCACAAGAGGTCAGGATGTTCTCGCAGGCTCGTCCGAGCATTTTTACATTGATTGTGGTTACAATCCCATCCAGATCCCATAACGATGCCCGGATGACACAGCGGTGAGGAGGTATTCTTGCTTCCTCTTTCGGTGACCTGGATTCCTATGCCGACCCCCGTGAAAGGCTCCAGGCGAAAGGGTTGCAGCGGCTAAATGTGGAGGATTCGAGGGGGCACTGGACTGTCGAATTGCCTCACCTCCCAACATGCTTTGACTCTGTGCCTGCTCTTGATGACCACTCCGACAGTGTCACCATGTGCAGTTTCTCCTTCCCCGGGATGCACCACATTGCGGCATCATTGGACATGCAGTCCGTGTTTACAGGACTACACTGGAGAGCCCAATCAGATCAGGGGGTGGAGCAAGGTGTTCTTATCTCCATCGAGGCAGGTTTGCCTACGCCACAGTACACGAAGCAGGTGGAGAGGAGCGCAGATGAAGGCAGACACACCGAAATGCATTCGCTAAGAAACAATTCTTCAATAAAGTGCTTCTTTTAATTCTCCACATGGGTCACTTCTCTTTTTTGGATGAGGTTACTGCTATATATATATATATATATATATATATATATATATATATATATATATATATATACACGCTCCCAGTTCTGCCTTTTCAAACAGAGATCGGGCACTCAGAAAGTTACAGTTAAAGCTTGTTTATTTGGCAAAATGCACGACAGGCAGCAAACGCGTTTCAGAATCAATCCTTCATCAGTGTTAATTCATAATACTGTGAGGCGCCATTTTATCTTAATCACGTCACCATGATGGCAACAGTGACGACGATGTTTCCACCAATATAATGAGACATAAAATGAGTCCGCCATCTTACCCTAGTCAACATAACAGTATCACTTCATGCAATTCTCAAAGTGTTTGAAAGAAATGCATTACAGAGGGCAACAATCAAAATGATAAATATCAGTAGTCATGTTAGGGACAATACTTCATTATCTCGCCGTGGATTGGCATTTTTCCACATCATCCGTAATCTACTCTGTATAACAACTGATGTCTTTAAATAAAGAACCGTGGAAAACCATTTCACTATGTACATATTTACATTCAGAAAATGTTTTCGAGTCATTGTGGATAAACAACACACCCCATGTGTTGACCTATTATCACGCTGTGTATCGGCAATCACCAATATTGACCCCTTCATAATGTACAATGCCTCCAAGATAACATTAACAAATGGCCTAAATACTCACATCAACTCATTAGTGGGACCCTACTGTAAAGTAAAAGATACAATTGCAAAGTTGAAAAGTAGGGGGTGAAAACACAGATTGTAAATATACATCTACATTGCATCATACTATGTACATTCTTACTGATACTCTTACAACAGATCATGATAGTCTTATGGTTAGCCCAGATGTACTGTTAGCTCTACACTACTATTTAGCCCCCCAGTGTTTTTGTCTGTAAGTCTGTAAGTCGATGATATATCGTGACTCCAATCTGCGCAATCTTTGTACCCTATTCCCGCCTCTAGGGCTTATCGGTACGTGATCGATTGCGTAGTATTGGAGTAAATCCCTGTTACTCTGATGTTTTAATGCTAAATGCCTTGCCACCGGTTAGTTTACATCCTGATTGGCTATGGCTCGTTGGTGTTCAAGGATTCTCATCTTTACACTGTGGATGGTGCTCCCTATGTTCCTAAGTCCACAGGGATACACCAAACAGTAGACCACAAATGGGGTAAGGCACGAGATGAATTTATTGATAATTTTGTTTTTTTTTAAACCTGGGATACTGAAGCTCAGTGTTCTTTTACTGGAAGCACAGGCTTTACACTTCCCACAAGGGAAAAAGCCCCTCATGTCTTTGAGCGTTCCTATTTTCTTACGCAAAGGTGGTAAATGACTCTGTACTAGGACATCTTTCAATGACTTCGATATACGGAAAGTCATTAGCGGTGATCCTGGTAGATCTTTCCCTATCATCGAATCAGTTTGTAGGATATGCCAACTTTTCTTGATTATACATCTAAGACAAGTCACATCAACTGAATATCTAGTAATCATACGAAATTGGCCCTTGCATTTCTTAGTATCCTTGCCTTTTGTGGTATCACCTTTACTGGCCAACAGTTCATTACGTGCCTTTGACTGAACTTTCTTATAGGTCGATGTTAACAGCGCCAGCTCGTAACCCCTCACCTGGAATCTAGTCAGACACTCTCTTGCAGCTTTCTCAAAATCTGTGTCATATGTGCAATTCCGTTTCAGACGGAGCAATTCTCCATACGGAATGCTTTTTATCAGGTTGGGGGGATGACTGCTCTTCGCATGGAGAGTCGAGTTTCCGGCAGAGGGTTTTCTGTATAGTTCTGTACCTAGAGCTCCCTCCTTTACAAAAACTCTCAAATCGAGATAGTTAACTGAGGTGGTACTCATCTCATTCGTAAATGTTAGATTTAAGGTGTTATCATTCAGTGCTTCAATGAACTCCTCTGCCTGTATGGATGAGCCCTTCCATATCAGAAAGAGGTCGTCAATATATCGACGCCAGACCACGACATTCTCTGCCCATTTGGAAAGGGACCCGGCTAGGGCCACCTGCTCCTCCCACCAGCCTACGAATAAATTCGCATAGCTGGGGGCGAAGCAGGTGCCCATCGCCGTCCCTGAGATCTGTTTATACATGTCCCCTTCAAAAAGAAAGATATTATTTACTGGAGGCAAACATCAATGAGTTCCACAAGCATGTTCCTGTATTCTAAGGACTTCTATGGCCTTTTCTTCATAAAGAAGCCTATTGCTTGTATTCCTTGCGAATGTTCAATGCATGTATATAGACTCGTGATGTCAAGAGTTATTAACATAAATGTCGGGTCCCATAGGATGTTACTTAATTGTAATATAAAATCCTTAGTGTCTTTAACGTATGAGGCTAAGCCTAAAACCATCTGAAAAAGGAAGGAGTCTATGTACTTGGAAAGATTTTCCGTAAGTCCTCCTTTAGTAGAGACAATAGGCCTCCCCGGCGAGTCACTCAGGCGGATCACTCAGGCTTTTATGCACTTTAGGCAGTTGGTAAAATGTTGGTAGCACAGGTTCACAGTTTCTCAGTATCCAACATAGATTTAATTCTCCATTTATTGATTAGATCATCTTAAAAAGTGATACTTTCAAGGTCACGCTCTTTTGTAGTGTTTTCATAATATCTTCCATCATTTAGTTGTCGTAGAGAATGCTCCCTAGTTAGTAAAATAATATTGCCGCCCTTATCCCAAGGTTTACAGACAATGTCGCCATCTTTACTGAGAATACTTATGATGTATTTTTGTTCTTTAGTTAGGGTCTGATGTTTAAGGACCTGATTCTTCTTATTGAACCTCAGTTTCTTCAAATCCTGTAGAACTGAGTCTGAGAAAGAGTCAATCGCATCATAAGGCATATGGGGTTGAATTGGGAGGGAGGCTTGAAGGTAGTCAAAGGTGCCTCCTAGTCAATACCAATCTTTCTAGTTCTTTCAGTAATTTCCAATAATGCAGTCTCCATATTCTCCTCTTCTGAGCGCAGATCCTGTTGCATTTCTACCATGCTCAGATCCTGTATTGTAAGGGTGTCTGTATCCTTGGTTAGGGATTTAATGTTTAATCTCCTTGCTTCCGCAGCTGATGGCTTGAGTTTATGACATTTGTACAATTTCATTTTTCGTACGAATTTAAACAGATCAATCCTGGTCTGTGTATACTCCAACTTATCACTTTAGCAGAATATCAATCCTAACTGCAAAGGGGCTTCTTGCGCAAATGTTAAAGCGTGGGGGGTCAAATTAACGATGGTAAGGTTATCTTCTAATCCTACCACCTGTTGCCCCTTCTGCTGCGTGTTACTCGTTGCGTCACTTTTCCTTTGCCTTTTCCCCTTCCCACCGCCTTGTCTTGTTCTCCGTCATTTTCTGGTGGTTTGCTCTTGCCCCCTCTGAGCCAGGTTTGCCGAATTAGGTTGAACTCCAAATGATTTTTTTCCCAAAAATGTGTCGGTGGGCACACCAGTCTCCTTGGTAGCTGGTGCCACTTACTTCTTCTGCTCCTTCTTACTGGCAGTGGCACTGACAACATTTTTCGCTGAGGGGCTATGGCCACCTTTCTTTGGGCCCTTCTTCAGATGTCAGAACAGCAGGCCGCAGTTGCATGAGTTGCAGAGTTGTCTTGTTTGTGGCCACACGTGAGGTCATGTGACGTGCTGCACACACCGCTGCAGGACTTCTTCCTGGCACTGGTGGTTCTCTTGTGCACCTATAAGCAATGGAAGCCAGATGAACATCAGTTAAACACCCCAAAAAGTCGAAAAACACACAAAAATCACCACAATCCAATGCCATCCATGCCCTCAATGTTTAAATTCAAGACACCCCACAGAAAGACTTGGTCCATGCACCACTCACTACCCCTGGGCCTAATGGAAGAAAGCAAGGCAAACTGGGTGCAGGACTGAGCACACTGCCTGGCTTCAAAATGGCCCCTTGACCCCCACCACATGGCCAGGCCCTGCCTGTACCAGGCCTCAAAATGGCCCCCACCCACATGGCCAGGCCCCAACAACACCCCAAAAAGTCAAAAAACACACAAAAATCACCACAATCCAATGCCATCCATGCCCTCAATGATGTTTAAATTCAAGACACCCCACAGAAAGACTAGGTCCATGCACCACTGACTACCCCTGGGCATAATGGGTGAAAGCAAGGCAAACTGGGTGCAGGGCTGAGCACATTGCCTGGCTTAAAAAAGTGCTCCTTGACCCCCAGCATATGGCCAGGCCCTGCCTGTACCAGGCCTCAAAATGGCCCCCACCCACATGGCTAGGCCCCAACAACACCCCAAAAAGTCACAAAAGCACTCTAAAATCACCACAATCCAATGCCATCCATGCCCTCAATGATGTTTAAATTCAAGACACCCCACAGAAAGACTTGGTCCATGCACCACTCACTACCCCTGGGCCTAATGGAAGAAAGCAAGGCAAACTGGGTGCAGGACTGAGCACACTGCCTGGCTTCAAAATGGCCCCTTGACCCCCACCACATGGCCAGGCCCTGCCTGTACCAGGCCTCAAAATGGCCCCCCCCCCACATGGCCAGGCCCCAACAACACCCCAAAAAGTCAAAAAACACAAAAATCACCACAATCCAATGCCATCCATGCCCTCAATGATGTTTAAATTCAAGACACCCCACAGAAAGACTAGGTCCATGCACCACTGACTACCCCTGGGCATAATGGGTGAAAGCAAGGCAAACTGGGTGCAGGGCTGAGCACATTGCCTGGCTTAAAAAAGTGCCCCTTGACCCCCACCACATGGCCAGGCCTCAAAATGGCCCCCACCCACATGGCTAGGCCCCAACAACACCCCAAAAAGTACAAAAACACTCTAAAATCACCACAATCCAATGCCATCCATGCCCTCAATGATGATTAAATTCAAGACACCCCACAGAAAGACTTGGTCCATGCACCACTCACTACCCCTGGGCCTACTGGCTAGTGAGGCTTTACAGGCACCCCAAAATTAAAAAAAAAATCAACATATAACAGTAAAATTCCATGACATAAATGAGAATTAAGTTAAAAAACAAATCACAGAAACAGTTAAATCATGCACCCATGACTAACCCTGGGCCTACTGGATACTGTGGCTACCCACAATATATATTGTTTTAAACTTGTGAAAATGCAATGCCCCAAACAAACAACACCAACTTACTTGTAAAATCTCAAGTCCAAAAGTGATCCAAACTCCAAAGTCCAAAAAGTCCTCAAATACAAATATCCAGCAGCAGCCCCAAAAAGTAATCCTTTCAGCTCCAGATCCAAATCAAAAGTGACCAGGAAATGGACAAAGCCCTGGGAGGAGCCTGCTGGACAGGAACAGGAAGTTGGAGACTCTGGGGCACTTCCTTCCTCCCACACCCCCCCCCCCCAAAATTGGACTCCTTGCACCAAAAAGTGCCGCCAAATGTCAATCTGAGGAGTTATTCTAATCAAAATCATCATTTTCAGAAGGTTTATGGTTCCTGCGGTGGATTTCTTGTGCAGAATTGCAATTTTTGCAATTTCGGGAAAGCGTGCTGTTCAAATTTCCCACCGGAAGTCAGCTGCGCGCCGCATCTACGTGTTTGGCATTGTTTACTCCCACAATGCGTAAACGCGGGCCCTTATGACGTACTCGCGTTGTCAAACTCTCGCTGTGCAAGATGGCGAGCCGCGATGAGGTAATCGCGTTCGAAAAACTCTCACACGATCAAGCAGCAAGATCCAAAATGGCGCAGCACACGCAAACCGGGTGAAAAACAACTCGGTAGAGTCAGAATCACGGTAAGTCAACGCCGTGCTCGCGATATTGTATTTTTCAAGCGCGACCGAGCAAAAAAATCCGTAGCTTGCGAATTTGCTGATTTTTGGGCAAATTTGCGCGATTCGCGGACCGCGAATTTGCCAAAAATCCGCAAATTCTGCGAACAAAACGGATTTTACGCCCACGCTTACTCACAGTATTATGAATTAACACTGACTAAGGATTGATTCCGAAACGCGTTTGTTGCCTGTCGTGCATTTTGCCAAATAAACAAGCTTTAACTGTAACTTTCTGAGTGCCCGATCTCTGTTTGAACAAGGCAGAACTGGGAGCGTGGAGATTTTCGCGGTTACACCGCCGGGATCGGGCACCCGCCCATGAGTGCCTCGGCTTGGAAGGTGTACTCAAGAGCAGGATATATATATATATTTATATGTATATATATATATATATATATATATATATATATATATATATATATATATATATATATATTCACTGAAAAAACCATAGGTTAGAGACCATATATAGTTAGCTGGACATTTTATTGATATAAAACCAATGAAATTCCATATATAGTTAGTTGCACTAACTATATATCGCGCACCCGCAATCCACTGCTGATGATGTCACATATTACATCATTCATGACATGGTCAGTGACATCACTGATGACATCACTGATGACAACTCAAATGACATCACTGATGACATTATCCAATGACTGTATGTTTCTGTAAAGTTAAAATATGTCTTACATATTGAAGAATGAGTGGATGTATAAGTGTCTGGATGAAGAATTTAGTAGCTGCATGACTGACTGTATGAGAGAGTGATTAAATGTGTCTCACTGAGTGCATGGGTTAGTGACTATACTGTCTTAATTTGTGCATCATTATGTCTGTTGTTCTGTAAACTGCTGAATGTGTTAATCAGTAGCTATATGAGTAACTATATGGGATATTCATTGGTTGCCCAAGTATTTGTATGGGAGACTCAGTATGTGTATGAGTGGCTGGGAGGTGTATGACTCTGTGCATAGATGTGTGAGCAGTTGATTCACTAGATGTATGGGTTCAAAAGTTCATGTGGAAACAGCTGCATGGGCGGTTGACTCTGTGCATGAGTGTATTGGTGAGTGAATGGATATCTCAGTGCAACATGTCAAAGTAAGTACATATGTAAAACACAGTGCATGTGAGAGTTGACATATATAACCGTTCATAAGAGCCAGTGAATGTGTGAGTGGCTGTATGGATCATTGTGAACTTGTATTAGGGATCGTATAGGAGATTAAATATGTGTTACAATATGTTTGAATTAGTAAGGTGTGTATAACTGTATAGTTGCGGAAATGGAGGTGTGATTGATTCTTTGCATGACTGAGTAGATGTATGAGTAACTCCATGGATGAGTGACAGTCTGTGAGTGTCTGTTTACACTGATTGTATCTAAGGTTATATTAGAGTCTGAAGAGGTTCATCGTATTATCACATGAATGATATTATCAGTGATGTTGTCAGCGATGTCATTTGAGTTGTCATCAGTGATGTCATCAGTGATGTCACTGACCATGTCATGAATGATGTAATATGTGACATCATCAGCAGTGGATTGCGGGTGCGCGATATATAGTTAGTGCAACTAACTATATATGGAATTTCATTGGTTTTATATCAATAGACTGTCCAGCTAACTATATATGGTCTCTAACCTATGGTTTTTTCAGTGAATTTTCAAGGTTTTGTAAATGCAAATTCCTAACTATATATGGTCTATAACCTAAGGTTTTTTCAGTGAATTTCAATGGTTTTTTAAATGCTAATTCCTAACTATATAAGGCCTAAAACCTATGGTTTTTTCAGTGAATTTCAAAGGTTTTTTAAATGCTAATTCCTAACTATATAAGGCCTAAAACCTATGGTTTTTTCAGTGAATATATATATATATATATATATATATATTTATATCCAGAGACTCTATCATGTCGTACACTCTACGCTGTAACTGCAAAGCTACAAGTCTCTTTGAGGTACCCTGGCATGGGTTCAAGATACTGCACTTTATATTATACCACGCAGTAGTAGATTGCTGTGTCTTGAACACTTAACTAGATACTGGATTTTGCTTGTTTGTGTACTCCACTATACTGCACAAGGGAGTCTTCTTTGAACCAGGTACTTGTGCATTGCTCTGGATTGTATAGTGCTCCCAATTCTCGTCACATCTCTTTTGAGGAGGGTGTGGGCGGCGGGTTTGCCCTGTCTCCACTGTCGGTCGGGCAGCTGTCTCCCCGGCAACTCTTGGGGTGCATTTTGGATTGGTAGACCATGAAAGTCACCTCAAGCCCCTGCATAGCTGCCAAGGTTTCAGATTGCTATGTGTGACATTTTTTAAATTTCAGTGCAATTATGAGTGACATTTCAACGATTATGAGTGACAATTTTTCACGAGCAATACCAAGCAATGAAGTCCATGGGAATGGATGAATATGACAAATTATACCCTTTTGAGCTGTGAGAAACTCTAAAAAGATCTTGAAACTGCTGCAGAGCACCTGAAATTAAAGGTTGCTATTGATCACAAAACGTCTGCTTTTTATAACCAGGTGTGCTTTGTATCTGGGATTTGTGTGCCCATGCATTATGATAGGAAAGGAGAAAACTATTATTCTCAGAATGCAAAGTGTTTAGGATTAACAAGTCAGGATTCACGGTGTTACAATTCGCATGAAAAACACAACAGGAAGCAGCTACGGAATGGCCACATTTGAGCACTTGATGTCATGTGACACAGAGAGTAATGTAAACCCTTCTCCCCACCATAATAACTACAAGCTTCAACCCGGCTTTGACTGACCCAAAAACAGCAGCAATTGCTGCTCAGTGCGCATATTCACCTTCCTGCCTGCCAGCAACAAAAACGCAAGCCTGACTGGGGTTGGAGTGGCCTGTTTCGATTATTGACTTCACTATTGCTCACTATTCTGCAGCAGATCACAGGAAGGTCTTATTGCACCTAGCCTCTTACCTTTAGGGTTACCACCAGGCTCTTTTTTACTGGCATGAGCAGTATTTTATTGGCCTGGCTGTTCTGAGAAGCCCCAAAAGTTGATACTTTTCCTTCTATCAGTGCATTCTTTAAACAGTAAAAATAAGAACATTTTGCAGTGTTTTGGAGCTGCAAAGTTAATCATAACTGACTCATTAATAAAGTAAATACAGAAAGTCCATCGTAAAATAAAACACTTTACAAAGACACCTTTTTTAAATCACTTTCAGTCCTTGAGCCTGAAATCGACATGAGCAAATGACCAGTATTTAGCAACCTTACTTACTAGTGTGAGGGAAATGCTGAAGGTGCCTACTTGTTGTCTCCATTCAATAGTGCTGGCGTCCATAGCAATGTAGGCAGGGGCTCCGGCAGAGGCTCGGTCTCTCGTTGCACAAGGGCAATTCGACCAGTGGCAATGGAGGCATCAGTCCAGATTTTCGAAAGTTAGTGACCCCAATGGTGCTGATTGCTGCTTCAGGGAGAGGCTACTTGACCCCGGGGCAGAGGAGTCGAAGTGCACAGCACAGACTGCAGACGGCCTGCAATGCTGGTCTCTGGTGCAGAGCCGAGTACAGTAGCGCGATGATGTCTTTTAAAGACAGTACTCGGGCGCCTGGTCACAGCGTAAACGGACAGGTGTGCCCCAGCACCGGGCGGACTGGCAGACAAACAGTTAGCAGATCCTGCTTTAGCCAGCCTTTGCCCACTGGGCCCCTCTGGCTTCTCCCTGGCAATCAAACATGCAGAGCAAATGTGGACTGAAGGCCGCTCTGTCCCACGTGGGACCTGGCCCAAACAGGATGTGAGTGCCCAACTACATGGATCGTCAGACAGCAGTCTCAGTAATTAAAATTAAATTCAACAATCAACTGACTCGCGGGCTCCACAGACTGACATTGAAGCCTGAGGCTGGCTGAGGCACAAAACATAGGTAACAGCCAGGCTGCACGCAATGGTAATCTTTATTTCAAATACGACAACTCAACCCTATAAATCAGTTACCCCGAACGATGCGGCCCGTCCCGGTCGGCGCGAAACTACCTACCCAGCCCCGCAGCCACCAGCGTGGCACAGATGACCTGCCTAATTAAGAATCAACACACAGGCAACCCTATACAAATAATGACCCTGAGAGCGGTTGGCCCCGGTCAGCACTCCGCTACCTGCCCAACCCCTCAGCCAGCGGCCCAGATCATCACACCAGCAGGGCGGTCACAGAGATGCAACAGGCTCTGACACCATTATGTCGCAGCTGAAAATTAAGTGATCACCAACATACTAAGAGTTCAGCTCGACACAGGCAGTGCACGCAGGCGAAGATAACCGGCAGCACGCTAATATTAAACCACGTTTTATTAGAAGTGAGAGCGATATGACTTACTTTGAGAGGCGAGAGGCTGCAAACTGATACAGGCATGAAGATTCAGCGGCAGAGATGCACGGTGGTGTGTACTGTTCTGGCCTGGGATTTAGCAGTCACTGCAGTCCTGTCCTCGGGGTTGGGTCAGGTTTGCCGCCGTTTCTTGGACCCGAGCAGCCCACGCAGCAATCATTTTGGTTTGCCGCTGGCGCCCGCGTTAGTCCAGGCTGCGGCCTGTTCATGTGAGTCTATCCTGGTGGCGGCCCTGAAAGAGAGCACTGGAGACGGGGGACACCCCCGGCGGACGTGCTCCCTCGGCGGCGGGGTGGGGGTGTAAAGGTCCAGTGTTCAGAGGTGCTGCCACACAGTTCCGGATTTTCTTGGTATAGGGAGGTGTATGCATTTATACATGTATTCGTGTAGGTATATAGTGTGGTTCCCAGCCCACTGCCCTCTCCTCCCTGTTCGAACCAGTCCCCTGTCCTGGGATTCGGAAAGATGTCCCGAGGGAGGGACGGAGGCTGCGTGCAGCTTCCGGGTCGCTCGGGGAAGCCTCTGAGTCCGTCCCAGTGCCTTGCCTCTCTGCCCGGCCCAGCCCACACCGCCTCCCGGCCCTGCCCACCTGTCCTGCCGCTGTGAAGCTGCCAGAGCTCGGGACCAGGATCCGGGTCAGGCGGCAGCAGGTGCTCCCCTGAGTGCTGGCAGCACGGCGTGCATGTGAGCCCCCAGATGAGCAGCAGAGATGAGCCTTGGTAGAAGGGGGCTCACCTACCTACCTTCCTTCTCTCGTGTTCACCACCCGGTCTCTCCCTCGGCACGGGAGACCGGCGGGCACATCAAGGCTTCCCCCAGGCAGGGGGAAGCGGAAACCACGTCCTCCCGGCCACGCCCACAACCAGGCGGCGGCCATCTTGAGGCGGCTCGGGCCGCGGCGGTGATCTCGGGGGGGCAAAACGAGGGGTGGGCACCCTCGATATTAAAATAAAAAGATAGAAACAAAAGAGAGAAGCCCCCCAAGGCTCCCCCCCCCCTTTTTTCCAGAAAATTCGCGGGGGTGCGCGCTTATAGATATATCATTGATTTCTCTTCTAATTTTCTAAGGAACCACTGGAGGGATTTACACTATTTAACCAAAAGCGTGATCTGCGTACCAGACACTACCATTTTGACAAGTTTGGTGTAATTCCCTTCAGTGGTTCAAGCTGTAGCCGAGTCTAAAGGTCCTATGGAAATTAACATGGGGAAAACACGTTTTGGGACCCCCCTTTTTTCTCAGCCCCCACTGGACTAATCCCCCCAAACTTTCAGGGAAGGAGAGGAGCGGAGCGAGCCATCTTCTTTGAGAAATTTGCGAAGATTCATCAACCAGCGCCAAAGTTATTCCCAATAGAATGTTGGTGATTTCCTATGGAAACTAGGTCCTAACTATATATACCTACTGGCTACCGCCAGTAGGTAATATATATATATATATATATATATATATATATATATATACATATATATATATATATATATATATATATATATATATATATATATATATATATATATATATATATATATATATATATATATATATATATATATATATATATTACCTACTGGCGTTCGCCAGTAGGTATATATAGTTAGGATAAATTCCCTATGGGACTTTTGAAAATTCTATGTCTAATAACTTTGGCGTTTGTGGATGGAATCGGCTGAAATTTTCAGGAAAATGGCACATTTTGTTTCTGAGCAGCTCCTGAAAATTTGGTGGGGTTTCGTGAAGGGGGGGCTGAGAAAAAAGGGGGGTCCCAAAACGCGTTTTTTGCATTGAGTTTTCCATAGGGCGGTTGGACTCACTTTTAGCTCGAACGGCTGAATGGATTTGCACGAAACTTGGCAAAATTGTAGGGACTGTTAGCCCGATGTGCCTTTGCTAGGTCTCAATATATGTGCTCCAGTCGTTTTTGAGAAATTAACGTTTAAATCAAGATATATATCTGTAACAGCGCTCTGGGCAGCGATCCGGTCCGCTTACTTTTCGCTTATCGGAACTTTGCGCGCAGAAAGCTGATTGGCTCTCCGGTGTCTGTCAACATTCTAAACAGTCCGGAGCGGCCGCCATCTTGTCTCTCGGTAGGATCGAGAGAGAAGAAGAGGTGAAAAACGAAGGGTGAATTTAATGAAAGGGGGCAAGGTATCCCCCTCTTGACCCCCTAGGAATGTTGTTGGGGTTATTAAAGGGACCCGTGGGGAAAAGAAAAAAAAAATGATTTTTCACGGTAGAAGCGCTTCACGGGCCGCGAACTGGGCCGCAAACTGGTAGCGAAACGGGAATTCGCCATTTTGTGCTTCGTAAATTAAATTACTAGTTATAAGTGGGTACGGGAGACGTATCCTAATCCCCTATGTTTCCTGAGGGTGGGTGAGGAGGCTGATATATGTTGATACATCTCTTCCAGCGGCTGTGCGTGAGCTTTTTTTTTTTTTTTTGCTGCGTGACAGTCCGGAGCGGCCGCCATCTTGTCTCTCGGTAGGATCGAGAGAGAAGAAAAGGTGAAAAACTAAGGGGGAATTTAATGAAAGGGGGCAAGGTATCCCCCTCTTGACCCCCTAGGAATGTTGTTGGGGTTATTAAAGGGTCCCGTGGGGAAAATAAAAAAAAAATGATTTTTCACGGTAGAAGCGCTTCACGGGCCGCGAACTGGGCCGCAAACTGGTAGCGAAACGGGAATTCGCCATTTTGTGCTTCGTTAATTAAAGTACTAGGTATAAGGGGGTGCGGGAGACATATCCTAATCCCCTATGTTTCCTGAGGGTGGCTGAGGAGGCTGATATATGTTGATATATCTCTTCCAGCGGCTGCGCCATCTTGCCTTTTTTCGAATGCCACAATTTTGTCGTGCACGGCAGCCATTTTAGATGCCAGGCTGGTCCCAGGCTATCACCTACCCCTGCGGATGTAGTTTATGGCCCCAGCTGTAGAGAATTCAGACATACCAATTCTCCTGATTCAGGCGTGTGAGTACTGATTTCAGTGCTAGTCTCCCGCCTCCCGATTTCTGCAAGCAAAAACCCGGGGGCATATTACTAACAACTAGCGATAATTTTTGTCTATAACTTGTTTAGAGACAAAAATTATCGCCGCACATCGGCGATTTTTATCGCAGATAAACCTTGCTATTATCGCAGAAAAGTCAGCGATATTCATGTATTATCGACCTAATGCTCTTAGCCATGTTATCCACCTCCCATTGGATAACATGGCTAAGACCTGCTCAGGGCAGGTGTTAGCTTTTGGAGATATTCGCGCTTAGTGCGAATATCTCCAAAAGTTGGTAATAGAAGGTAGCGATGTTAGGGACTGTTTCCAGTCGCTAACATCTTGGCACGCCACTTTGCATGTCATTAGTGATAAGTATCACTGACATGCAAAGCCGGGCCCAAGATGGTCGCTATCTCCTTTTAGGTGTCACTAACTGGTGTTAGCGACAGCTTGATAATAGGGAAATAATTTTATCTCCGCTTTCATGGTTTTTAAAGCCAAAAAAGCGGAGATAAACCCCCTTGCTAATATGCCCCACGATTCCTTGGGGGTTTCAGCTGATAGGGCTTGGTATTGTGTTACATGGTAATTTTTCCATGAAACGTCAGAGGGTCGATGTAGGGGTTCTAGAAGAGGTGATAAACCATTTAAGCCTCATGAACAAGCGCATGGTCTTTTAAAGATTTCTGAAGTACTCGGGGCGGCGGTGTGTGTGTGCCCTCTTTCAGGAGCGGGCGGGGGGGCACTGCCAGCAACTTGCCAGGTCAGGTAGTGTTCAACACGTGCATCACCCTTTCTCTGCTTGCTATTGCGCTCCATGCTTCGGAAAGGTAAGAAAAAGAACGTGCATTTGAGTTTGAAATGTCCGATCCTGCAGCAGCACACTTCCAAAGCCCACACATGACAATAACCCGATTCAAGGCCCCATTCACCCGTTTTTCAAAAAATAGATAACACTCCAACAAAGTAAGGTTATAAAACTTTATTAACTTTTAACGATAATGAACAGAACAAAAACTAAAAACATTTAAACATTTATTAACACAAAAAGCAACAATGGTTAGAAGCTGTCTTTTGTGCGAATAGTCCCAAGGCAGCACAACGTGCAGAGTTCTGGACGGCACCCAGGTGATGTCGCCTGGGTGCCGCACTGGTTTAGGGATCCTACAATGCTGCTCCGAAAATTGGCGTGGGGCGTCCCGGGTGGGGCGGGGGGAGGCCTCGTCAGTAGCGGTCTGTTGTGCGAATAGTCCCAAGGCAGCACAACGTGCAGAGTTCTGGACGGCACCCAGGTGATGTCGCCTGGGTGCCGCACTGGTTTAGGGATCCTACAATGCAGCACAGAAAAACAGCGTGGGGCGTCCCGGGTGGTGCGGGGGGAGGCCTCGTCAGTAGCGGTCTGTGTCCAGTGTCACATGGCTGACACAACATGTACGACAGGCACCCAGGTGATGTCCAGTAAACTGCCGCACTGGTTTTGGTATCCTACAATGCTGCTCCGAAAATTGGCGTGCGGCGGCCCGGGGGGGGGGGGGGAGGCGGCGTGAACGGGCCTCCCCAGGTGGCGGCCATCTAGCTGAGTTGCGCTCGCTCTTGCGGCCACAGCGTCTCGCTCACCATGTTGTGGAGTTGCTCCCACTCTTGCAGTGCAGCGATAGGCGGCTGCCACATGGCTGTCAAAATGGCGGACGGCTCTTCGGTTTTGGGCCTGGTCCACTGAAATGGCCCTGGGACACCTTGGAAGTCGGACGCTTGCCTGCTAGGGCTTGGGCTCCATTCTCGAAAAGCGTCCCCTCAGCCGTGAAGATTGTATAAAAGTCTTGGGGGCCCCCGACTCCCGCAGGCTTCCGGTGGGGAGCGGCTGCCATGATTGCTCGCGGAATGACCACGACGGAGCCACGAGATGGTGGTGCTCTCATGCTGACGCCAGCTTCAGTCTGAATGATCCAGAAACAAGGTGGGGCTTTCATCGTTTGGGAAAAAAAAATGTTCTAAACCAATGAAAAGTGTTATTTTTAGGTCATATGACCAAGCCTTCCATCTTTAGGAAACCAAAAGTAAAATGAACCAATGAAAAGTTTTATAAACAAGTCACATGACCTGTTATGCGACATAGGGCTACAAAAAGCGTAGAAAATCCGTTGGCACGTGAGGCGGCGTCAGTAGCGGACCGATGTGCGAATAGGCCGAAGGCAGCACAACGCGCCGAGATCCGGATGGCACCGAGGTGGTGTCCAGCAAATTGCCGCACTGGTGTGGCCATCCTACAATGCTGCGCCGAAAGACGGCGTGTCCAGCTGAATTGCGGTCACTGTTGCGGTACAGTGACTCGAACGCGCCGAGATCCGGATGGCGCCGAGGTGGTGTCCAGCAAATTGCCGTACTGGTGTGGCCATCCTACAATGCTGCGCCGAAAGACGGCGTGTTCAGCTGAGTTCCGGTCACTCTTCCGGCACAGTGACTCAAACGCGCTGAGATCCGGATGGCACCGAGGTGGTGTCCAGCAAGTGGCTGCACTGGTGTGGCCATCCTACAATGCTGCGCCGGAAGTCGGCGTGGGGTGCCCCGTTGGCTTATGAGGTGATGTCAGTAGTGGACTGATGTGTGAATAGGTCGGAACCAGCACAAGGCGCCAAGATCCGAATGGCAAGTCCTGGATGTTGAGTGCCTCAGTTGAGATTTCTGAGCAGTGCTTGTAGAACTGTCTGAAGCTTATTTGCACCTGCTGCAGCTTCACTAGGTCCGGCGGAACTTGTTGCCTTTTCCTTTCTGCTTCTTTTCCTACAATGCGTTTCTTCTGAAGACACGACCAGGTCCCTGAATGTGTGCAGGGGGACGCTATTGAATGAATGAACGCGCCGAGATCTGGATGGCACCGAGGTGGTGTCCATCAAATTGCCGCACTGGTGTGTCCATCCTACAATGCTGCGCCGAAAGTCGGCGTGGGGTGCCCCGTTGGTTTATGAGGTGATGTCAGTAGCGGACCGATGTGTGAATAGGTCGGAACCAGCACAAGGCGCCCTGCACTGTTGAGCCTTTTTCAATGTCTGTTTTTTGTTCTTTCCCTTCCATCAAAAACAAAACAAAAATACAAGGCGCCAAGATCCGAATGGCAAGTCCTGGATGTTGAGTGCCTCAGTTGAGAGTTCTGAGCAGTGCTTGTAAGACTGTCTGAAGCTTATTTGCACCTGCTGCAGCTTCACTAGGTCCGGCGGAACTTTTTTCCTTTTCCTTTCTGCTTCTTTTCCTACAATGCGTTTCATCTGAAGACACGACCAGGTCCCTGAATGTGTGCAGGGGGACGCTATTGATTGAATGAAAATGGCGGCTTGACACAAAGCTGACTCAAGCGTTACTGTTGGTGCTATACAGACAAAAATTGGTTTTCAGTTTGTACATTCTTCAGGTTTTTTTTTCCATCCAAGTCTGATTGAGAGTTTGTAGAAAAATGGCTTCAGATTTTCCACATACTACTCTTCAACATTCTTCCTAAATGTAACAATGTGAAACTCACTAGGAGAACGGCTGTTTCTGTTTCCTTTCAAAATGCTGCCACCAATATTTTCTGAATGGAAGACATCATCTTGTAACATAAAGGGCCGAAAGGGGTTCTGGTCTGGCCGATGGTTGGTGGAGACATTTTGACTATATCTTGGACCTGCCCGGCCTCGCCCAAAATGGCGCCGGTATAAATGGGACTCGTAACTCTTTGCCCGCAAATGTATATCTAGAAAATGTTATTGTAAGTGGCCCTGTCGTATTTTAATTACAAAATGTACGTCCACCGATACCGCAACTGTTAGACACCTTTGTTCTTGTCACCTAATGGCCCGCTCGTTACGTTCTTCTACAGTGTAAATGTCTCCTCATCATATACGATTTGAGTTTGCTCCGTGGCCGGCCCACGTGGTTATAGGCCCGTATTTGTATACTGACATTTTCACAATAAAGGTTTTTAAAACAAAACACGGTAGTAGTATTTTCATTTGTAAAGTTTTTACTTTTAGTGACTGTTTTCGAATCAGTAAAAGGCAAGTGAAATAAAGCAGTCCAATTACATGACGGATAAAAGGTATAATATGTAAGAACGCAGTAAAGATAAATGGTCAAGGGCAGTTGTGTTTTTCATGTCTGCAACATAAAGTGATCGATAAGAATCTGATAATCAGGCGCATCGGCGACTAAGACAGCAGGCCGAATCTCTTTTACTCAACGGCTCCGTCATGGAAGGAAGAAACGCCCTTTTTCTCGAAAAAGGAATATATTTTACTTGCCAGACAGTTGTAAATTTTCCGGGAAAGTACATTAGCCTGGAATATTATAACATATGTTTGAAAAAAAAATATTGTTCGAAAATAATAAAAAGCGTAATTTTTAGGTCATATGACCAAGCTTTTCATCATTAAATTAACAAAAGTAAAATGAACCAATGAAAAGTTTTATTAACAAGTCACATGACCTGTTATGCTTACGTTACGCGCTGCGCGCCGCGCCTCGGATCACTTCCGGGTGCGCTAACGCGGCGTGTCATAAAACGCATTACGCGACAACGTAGGTCAAGAATATAGTCTAAATGTCTCCACCAACCAGCGTTCAGAACACAACCCCTTTCAGCAGTCCAAAAAGTTCTGTTAAATGACAACAGAGGGGACAGGCAACAAGAACCATCAGTCAAAGAGGGGAGGGCAAGTTCTTCTCTTCCGGGTCATGTTGGGGCGCTACCGGAACTGATCGAATTGGTAGTCTACAGTGTTTCTGGATGTTTCAGACTAAAGCTGGCGTCAGCATGAGACCACTACCATCTCGTAGCTCCGTCGTGGCCATTCCACGAGCAATCATGGCAGCCGCTCCCCACCAGAAGCCTGCGGGAGTCGGAGGCCCCCATGACTTTTGTAGAATCTTCACGGCTGAGGGGACGCTTTTCGAGAATGGGATCCAAGCCCTAGCAGACAAGCGTCCGAGTTCCAAGGTGTCCCAGGGCCATTTTAGTGGACCAGGCCCAAAACCGAAGAGCCGGCCGCCATTTTGAGAGTCCTGTGGCAGCCGCCTATCGCTGCACCGCTAGAGCGGGCGCATCTCAACTACATGGTGAGCGAGACGCTGTAGTCGCAAGAGCGGGCGGAAAACAGCTGAATGGCGGAAGAGGCACAGTGTAGCAAAAGCGGGCGGAATGGCAACTAAAACGATAAAGGGGCGCCTCACTACAGCTTGTCTTCAGGTCAAACGGATTGTGGGACAAGGTCCAGAATTGAAGAGTCATCAAAAGGCAAAAAGTACCGCCGGACCCCGGGAGCCGGCCGCCTATGTCGGGGGCGATCTCAGGCTACACCAGTGCTATAAGACTTGGGGAGGGTGTCGGAGCCAAGCGTCTTCTCCGAGTCCATGGCCATCACAGCGCCCCTCAGGGGCCTCTGTCAAGCTGTTTAGGAAGGTAACATATCATATTGTTTTCTAATGCAGTCAGGTCCACAAACGACACTCACTTACTTTGAGAATAGTGAAGCTGCAGTAGGAGGAAATAAGCTTCAGACAGTGTTACAAGCGCTGCTCAGAACTCTTAACTATGGCACCCAACATCCAGAACTTATGCTATTTGAGAATGGTAGTGACATCGAAGCATCTCGGGGACCAAAACCATTAACGTACTTTCACGTATGAAAATCTTACTTGGGGAGGGGGCAGGAGCGAAGCGCCCCCTCCCAGTCAGCGCCACCACACCGTATGTTGAAAATCTGAAGTCATCGTTCTACAAAGTCAACCAAACTTGGATTGAAAAATCTAGAAAAATGTACAAACTGAAAACCAGTTTTGGTCTGCATAGCATCAGTAACAACGCTTGAGTCAGCTTTGTGTCAAGCCGCCATTTTGATTCAACAAAGCACAGGCATTGAAAAAGGCTGAAATTCAGAACTCTAAACTATGGCACCCAACATCCAGGAGCTTGCTATCCGGATCTTGGAGCCTTGTGCTGTTTTTGATCTATTCACACATCGGTCTAATACTGACATCATCTTATAAACCAACGTTATGTAAATAGTTTTTTAATAAAATGTTTTACCCTATTTCTTTGCTGGTGTGTTGTCTATATTTTTAATATTTGCATAGGGTTTGTCATTATTTTGTGCGGGATGGGTGATGGAGCCGAGCTGTCTTGCAGCCCTCATGGTGTGGAGCTCAGTTCATCTCACTATTTTCGTATTTCTCAAGAAGGGTTGTTCCTAATATTTCTATTTTAGCGAGGTCAAAAAGAGATCCAATTAGTGGCCTACTGATTTTGCTCGATTACTTTTATTTTTTTACACGATTTTTCACTATCTGCAAAGACTAAACAGAGTATTGCGACTTTGTGCTTGTTTGTAAATAGAGAATGATCCAAAGAGAACCAATTCTAAAACAGTAAATGCTTGGACAACAATCAATCAAATGGAGAGACAAGGAGGTACGACGGATTACAACGGGGGTAAAGGCCTGCGTTAACTACCCTTCTGTATCTGCAAAGAGAGAGTACTAACAAAGGCAAAAGAGGGGAGGGGGGGGGGGGGGCAGCGTTCAAAGCACATCAGCGTGCATAAATACGAAAATGTTTTTATCTATCACGTACTTGACATTTTAAAGCTTTTCATATTTGCTATTAAAAAACCAATGAAATTCACAGAAAAAACCATAGGTTATAGTGGATATATAGTTAGGAATTTGCATTTACAAAACCTTGAAAATTCAATGAAAAAACCATAGGTTATAGGCCATATATAGTTAGGAATTAGCATTTACAAAACCTTATTTTACTCGCATAAAACCATTGAAATTCCATATATAGTTAGCTAACTATAAGCGCTAACTATATATCGCGCACCCGCAATCCACTGCTGATGATGTCACATATTACATCATTCATGACATGGTCAGTGACATCACTGATGACATCACTGATGACATCTCAAATGACATCACTGATGACAACTCAAATGATATCAATGATGACATCTCAAATGACATCACTGATGACAACTCAAATGACATCACTGATGACATCTCATTTGTCATCACTGATCACATCACTCATGTGATAATACAATGAACCTCTTCAGACTCTAATATAACCTTACATACACTCAGTATAAACAGACACTCACAGACTGTCACTCATCCATGGACTTACTCACACACCTAGTCAGTCATGCAAAGAATCAATCACACCTCCATTTCCTCAACTATACAGTTATACACATCTTACTTATTCAAACATATAATAACACATATTTACTCTCTTATATAATCCCTGATACAAGCTCACAGTGATCGATACAGCCACTCACACATTCACTGGCTCTTATGTTCAGTTATTTATATATCTCAACTCTCACATGTATTGTGTTTTACATACGTACTTACTTGCACATGTAGCAATGAGAAATCCATTCACTCACCAACACACCCATGCACAGTCAACCGCTCCTATAGCTGTTTCCACATGCACTCTTGAACTCATACTCCTAGTGAATCAACTGCTTACACATCTATGCACAGAGTCACGCACCTCCCAGCCACCCACACACACACTCAGCCTCCCATTCAAATATTTGGGCAACCAATCAATAACCCATATGGCTACTCTTATAGCTACTGATCAACACAAGCAGCAGTTTACACAACAACAAACATACTGATGCACGAATTAAGACAGTTTAGTCACTAACCCATGCACTCAGTGAGACACATTTAATCACTCACTCATACAGTCAGTCATGCACCTACTAAATTCTTCATCCAGACACTTATACATCCACTCATTCTTCAATATGTGAAACATATTTTAACTTTACAGAAACATACAGTCACTGGATGTTGTAATCAGTGATGTCATCAGTGATGTCACTGACCATGTCATGAATGATGTAATATGTGACATCATCAGCAGTGGATTGCGGGTGCGCGATATATAGTTAGCGCTTATAGTTAGCTAACTATATATGGAATTTCAATGGTTTTATGCGAGTAAAATAAGGTTTTGTAAATGCTAATTCCTAACTATATATGGCCTATAACCTATGGTTTTTTCATTGAATATATATATATATATATATTTAGCAAAAAGGTAAAGGAGCCGCACGCATTCCGGTTAGGTTCAGTTTTTATTTCCACAGTGGCATAACATTTCTAATGCATTTCAGTCGTTTCTCGACCTTCCTCAGAGAGAGCCACAGCAAACGAGATGTGAACACACTTTAACATATATATTCACGAACTCCGTGATTTCTTTAAGGCAGCCCACTGGTAACGCCTGCCCCAAACAACACAGACATGGACCTGAACTCCAATGCAGTTTTTCTTCAAATGCGTGCTAGTCGCCATAACGTTTTGGCTCTACACGAGCCTTGTTCACATGACAACGTGAAAAGTGAAAACACACCTTTTAAAAGTGACCCTTCCCTTGCACGTGATGCTAATAGGTCTGCATAGACATAGAAAACAGATTCGGAATTCAACAATAATAAACATGTCGAACTTCACAAACATATCCAATGTGAAATAACTATTGATATTCACTTGTGCATATTGATACATTTCATTGATGCTCATTCACAATTTTGTAATGTATGTATTTTCTGTTTGCACTCAATCTGTTTATAAATAAACCAGATCACTTAAAGCGATACCGCCATACAATGCATCAGTGATATTCAAATACCTCCTGCTCAACATCGTGTCACTTTCAAAATTAATACCAAATATTTGGGAAATTCCAGTGTATTTATGATTTGGCAAGTTCAAATTTATCGCCAGTGTGTAACCTTCACCAATCTGTTTATCAGCAATCAGCTAGGGCATTTACTGAGATCCTATGTAATGCACACATTGTTGGATATGTATTCCAATCACATCGAATCATCATGTTTACCAGTTCGGACCAATTCAAAATTGCGGGATGAATTGTGGATTTTTGGGCAAATTCGCACGATTCGCGGACCGCGAATTTGCCAAAAAATCCGCAAATTCCGTGAACAAAATGGATTTTACGCCCACGCTTACTCACAGTATTATGAATTAACACTGACTAAGGATTGATTCCGAAACGCGTTTGTTGCCTGTCGTGCATTTTGCCAAATAAACAAGCTTTAACTGTAACTTTCTGAGTATATATATATATTCACTTAAAAAACCATAGGTTTCAGGCCTTTTATAGTTAGGAATTAGCATTTAAAAAACCATTGAAATTGCTCCTAAATAGTTAGTTGTACTAACTATATTTCGCGCACCAGCAATCCACTGCTGATGATGTCACATATTACATCATTCATGACATGGTCAGTGACATCACGGATGACATCACTGATGACATCTCAAATGACATCACTGATGACATCACTGATGACATCTCATTTGACATCACTGATCACATCACTGATGATATCATTCATGTGATAATGCGATGCACCTCCTCACACTCTAATATAACCTTTGATACACCCAGTGTTAAATACAGACTACCATTCTTGAAACCATTGACACACCAATACCAGTTACTACATACGCACTCACTGATTCCTAGGTCTACCCACACATTCACTCATTCACCCATAGAATCACTCATACATGGATCCGAACTTAGCTACTAAACAATTTCTAGACAGGGTAGGGAATGCGATGAAGCTATTAGTTCCAGTTAAGACCATTTCCAGGAACAGAAAGGTGCCCTCTGCCCCATGGTTCACAGAAGAACTCAGGAGAGAAAAGCAAGAATGTCGTAAGCATGAAAGATACTGGCGTAGGTCCTATGACCAAGTTAGTAAAAAACGTTACAAGGAGACACAGCTCATCTATAAAAAACTGATTATAGAGACCAAAAAGAAGTATTTTGGAGATCAAATTGACTCTGCCAAAAACTCTAGTAAACAGTTTGCCATTTGAAAAATTTCAAATTCAATTTTCTCAAAAACTACTGGAGGGATTTACACTAAACATACAAAAGGCACTGCTGCATACCAGTCCCTACCATTTTGCCAAATCTGGTGTTCAGCCGTTCGAGCTGTATCCTTGTCAGAATGTCCCTATGGAAATTAACATGGGGAAAACAGGTTTTGGGACCCCCTTTTTTCTCGGCCCCCCCTTGACAAATCCCCCCGAAACCTTCAGGGAAGGAGCGGAGCGCAGCGAGGCAAATTTAAGGAAAATTACAGGCATATCCCTCAATCGGCGCCAAAGTTATTCCCAATATTTCATCCAAGCTAGGCGTGTAAAAAACTGCAGTTATTCACTTTATCATGATATCAAGCGACGCGCTCAGAAACAGAGAAGTCACAGCTGAAGCTCGTTTTGACAGTCTTCCTACGAACACTTCTAATTCTACTAATGTGGCACCCATTGCTGCCGATAGCGATGTGAAAACACTTTTGAAGACACTAGAGAAATTATTACGTGGTGAAATTTCAAAGTGGTGGGAGAAAAAAATCCCTCAAGAAATATAGAGATGCTGACAGGATACCACGCGGTCTGAGGGTTCTCATTGTTCCAACCTATGAGAATCCAGATCCCCAGATGCTCCAAGAATGGGCCGATAACAATAGCCAGTAGGTTTTTTATATATATATATATATATATATATATTACCTACTGGCGGTCGCCAGTAGGTATATATAGTTAGGATTTTTCCCTATGGGATTTTTGAAAATTCTATGTCGAATAACGTTGGCGTTTGTGGACGGAATTGGCTGAAATTTTCAGGAAAATGGCACATTTTGTTTCTGAGCAGCCCCTGGAAATTTGGGGGGCTTTCGTCAAGGGGGGGCCGAGTAAAAAGGGGTGTCCCAAATAGCATTTTTAACATTGAGTTTTCCATAGGGCGGTTGGACTCACTTTTAGCTCGAACGGCTGAATGGATTTACACGAAACTTGGCAAAATTGTAGATATGGTTTGCCCGACGTGCCTTTGCTATGTCTCAATATATGTGCTCCAGTGGATTTTGAGAAATTAACGTTTTAAAAAACAGATATATCTGTGACAGCGCTCCGGTTAGCGCTCCGGTTCGCGTACCTGACGCGTAACGGAACTTCGCGAAGCGAAGCTGATTGGCTCTCCGGTGTCTGTCAACATTCTAAACAGTCCGGACCGGCCGCCATCTTGTCTCTCTGTAGGATCGAGAGACAAGAGGAGGAGAAAATCGAAGGGGGAATTTAATGAAAGGGGGCAAGGTAGACCCCTCTTGACCACCTAGAAATGATGTTGGGGTTATTAAAGGGTCCAGTGGGGAAAATAAAAAAATTTTGATTTTTCGCGGTAGAAGCGCTTCCCGGTACGTGAACCGGGTCGCTCACCGGTAGCGGAACGGGAGTTCGCCATTTTGTGTTTCGGTGGAATTTAATAACAAGATGGAGGAAAAACAATGTGGGAAATGGGTATAAGGGGGCACGGGAGACGTATCCTGACCCCCTAGGTTTTCTGAGGGTGGCTGAGGAGGCTCATATATGTTGGAATAAAAAAATAATTGCATTTTTTGCGCGGTTAGCTGCCGGTACGCGAACCGGGTAGCGAACCGGGAAGCGAACATAAGTGAAAATTGGTGAAAAAAGGTACATTTGAAATTTGGAAAGACTAATTATAATTAAGGTAGTTCTGAAAAGAGCTTTTGTGTTCTGTGTAAGTTCTAGGTACTTATAAGTAGGTACCAATACACAGTCTTAAATTTTGTATGAAAACTCTGTTTCCCTCACCTGAGAAGTGCACACCATCTCCTCTGTAGATATCTTGCATGTAGTAACGCAAGTTATTGTTGTAGATGGCGCCCATTCCATGGTCTCTCATATAAGCTGAAACAGACTTATTTACATGCTTCCTCGCTTTCTCAATTTGTGGACAAAATTGATTGGACCACCTCCATTTCTGTCTTTGGCATATATTGGAATATACCAAGGCAGTTTGAGGGAAAAGTGCCATTAATTGCTCAAAGGTGTCCTTTAAGAGCATTTCCAGACCTACCCCAGTCAAAGTACCTAAATCATTTCCTCCACAGTGCACTATTATGAGGTCAGGGTTTGGCAAATGCAAAAAGGTTTTCACCAATGGTATCAATTGGTGACATGTCAATCCTCTTTGCCTAATCCATTTGATATCCACATTTTGAAAATTGAGGTTGTGTAAATTTCTGTTATCAGCATACCTGTGAGCCCAGTGGATATAGCTATGTCCAAGAATCCAGACAGACAACATGGCGAGAGGAGGTTCTGCTGCAGTCAGATGAAGTGTGGGAATGAAATGACAGTTGAAACAGTAGGAGTTTGTAAAGAAAAAAAAATGCGGAGTTTCAGTGCTAATGGTTCATTAGCAGTGATTGGTGGATTTCCATTGCTGAAAATAGAAAGTTAGGGTGCATGGATGTGTTCTTTGAAAGATGTAATTTGAATGGTTAAGAAAAAATTATTTTATGAAAGATTGCAGTGGATTAGCAGGTGTACTGAGAGTTCAGAGTTCATTTAAAACATTGTTGTGTGAACTTGTAAACATGAGAGCTCTGTCAGGAGGTAGTTGCTATGGAAAAAGGGCAGAAAGGGCAGAGGGGGGAAGTGTGTTGATTTGAAAAAAGTGAGGGAAGAGTTTTGATTGGCTGACATGAGAGATATGTGTGATGAATATCAGCATTTCTGTGCCTTTCTTGGTTGTAGCCTCTGGAGTGCATACCTTTTGCTCTGCTAAAGAAAAATTGGTGTGTTTCTGGGACTGTTTTTAAATTCAAAAAGCATTTGCTAAGGTGAGATATGGTTCCTTTATTTTAGACTAGAGACTAGTATGCTTTTTGGAGAAAATAAGAAAGCCAGCTGTGCATTTAAAATGATGTTTTGAGTCAAGTGTTTGCATTATGTTTTCCAAGAAGATTTTGCATTCTTTTACAAATTGTAATTGCAGATAATGTAAAGTATTAGTACTGACAAGGTGTGGTTGTACATAGGAGCTGTGCTGTGTTTTCAAATTATGATTAGAAAATCGTTTTTAAGGAAAAGGAATGCTTTTTAAATTTATAAGAATTTATTTACTTGCGATGTGACTCTTACAATGCGTCGCTTTTGTGGAATAGATGCATGATGCATCTGTGCTGTTTATGCCCCATGGTGCTCCAAAGTGTCAATGTCAAAAGCGATGCATAAGTGGTGCAAGGGCCCTCTAAATACGCCTCCATGTGTGCTTGGCAATTTTAAGTCACTTCCCCCTGGTGCAAGGGCCTTGTAAATACGACCCCATGTGTGCTTGGCCATTTTAAATGACTTCCCCCTGGTGAAAGGGCCTTGTAAATACGCACCCATGTGTGCTTGGCCATTTTAAGTCACTTCCCCCTGGTGCAAGGGCCTCTGAGACTGCTTTTTGGAGAAAATAAGGAAGCCAGCTGTGCATTTAAAATGATGTTTTGTGTCAAGTGTTTGCATTATTTTTTCCAAGAAGCTTTTGCATTCTTTTACAAATTGTAATTGTAGATAATGTGAAGTATTAGTACTGACAAGGTTTGCTTCTACATAGGAGCTGTGCTGTGTTTTCAAATTATGATCAGAAAATCGTTTTTAAGGAAAAGGAATGCTTTTTAAATTTATAAGAATTTATTTACTTGCCATGTGACTCCTGCATTGCGTCGCTTTTGTTGAATAGATGCATGATGCATCTGCGCTGTTTATGCCCCATGGTGCTCCACAGTGTCAATGTCAAAAGCGATGCATAAGTGGTGCAAGGGCCTTCTAAATACGCCTCCATGTGTGCTTGGCCATTTCAAGTCACTTCCCCCTGGTGCAAGGGCCTTGTAAATACGTCCTCATGTGTGCTTGGCAATTTTAAGTTACTTCCCCCTGGTACAAGGGCCTTGTAAATACGTCCTCATGTGTGCTTGGCAATTTTAAGTCAATAACAATAACATCTACAATGTCTGTTCTGGAACAATCTCTAAATAGAAATAGAGTCTCGAAATTAGTTGAGATTAACATATAACAGAGCACAGGTCATATGTAGAAGCATTCCATTCATTGCCATCAAGTATGTTGCAAAATCCTTCCATTCAGTTGTTTGCTTACTGTTATTGATTTACTGTTTGGTAATAGTATTTTATAACATTTTTTAAATAAATTTTCCACAGATTCAACTCAAGATATTCTTAAAAATTCAAACATGCCCTCAAGGCAAAGAAAAAAAAAAGAAGCAAATCGACTTACACCGCACCTTGGTAAAAATGAAGATAATGGACCTTTGCAGCAGTCCTCTAGAATTAAAAGTTGTGAAGTCACTAAAAAAATTCCGGGTAAGACAACAAAATCTTTTTTAAGAAACATTTGCCGACGAAAAAGTATCACTAGAGAACATGTTTTAGTTCAGAAGAAGAGAGACAATTTAAATGGGAAGGAAAGGTCTCTCAAAAATGTAACTGCTAGAGCAGAAGATAACTCTGTGCATGGTAGTAGAAGGAAAAATCTGTTTAGAGACATTCGTAGACGAATGTTCCGCAACAGGATAATTGGCAATTTGTTAAAAAAATTTAAGAAAGGTCAACAGAAAGTGGCTTTTTATAAGAGAAAGAAAAATGTAGAGAAAATTATTGATCAGGCTTTCGAAACTAAGCGAAAGTTATTTATTTTGGTAGTCAATAGAATTAGGAAACTAAACAAGGTAATTCATGATTTCAAATCAAATACTAGATGGAAGAGAGTAGTTAATCGTACTAATTTTTGTGAAGTTTTCTCAGGAGAATGGATGCATAGTTCAAGTTGTGAGGCATTTTTCAATGAGGAGAGTTACTTCCAGGACAATGATTTGGTGCATGCAGTTGACACCAGTGGTCGAGCATATGAGGTAAAAGATGGTTGTCCGGTTGAAAAAGAAAAACTTGTGTATGCAGATGCAGAAGAGGTGTTGGGTGATGAAGTTTTAGGGAGACGTCCTAAGGGACCAGTGTACACCTGGTAGTGTAGTTCTATTTGCAGTGTGCGACAGGATTCCATCAATTTGCTTTGTGATTTTGTACGGACATTTAATAAGAAAAGTTTAAAACAAAAAATATAAAGTTTTTGCAAGAATTAGATCCTTGTAGAGTGAGACAAGTGACAGGTTTGCGTGGTCATTCACTGGCTTGTCTTTCCAGGAGAGTATGCAAGAGTGTTTGTCATCATTTCAGGATGCTAGCAGTGCATCATAATAAAGTGAGGAAATTAGTTAGAATGTTGTATTATGCTAAGAGTCCGGCAATTATGCTTAAACAATTAAGCACTGCTCTTTTGCATGGTTCTGAAGTAGATGTGAAGAATATTTGTGAAGAAATTGAGATCTGTTACTTTGCTAGTGAAGAGAACAATGTTGAAATTGACCCAGTAGAAGAAGGTAATGTGGAACAGAGTGTACTGATTTCTAATATAGATAAGTTTCACAAGGAAATTTTCAATTTTCAGGTCAGATCAAGTGAGAGGCCTAATTTCACTTGTGTGTGTTGTCGACGGACTTATTATAAGAATCAGACTAAGTTAGTGGATTTATATGCAAAAAGTGAAATGGAAAACAATAGTGAATGGAAGGATTTTGCCACATACTTGATGGTAGAAAATCGTTTTGATTTGGGATTGGACCAACGTATGTGTACTTATTGTTTAAAGAAATTAAACCAAAACCGGATGCCTGCTAGAGCGGTTCATAATAATCTGGAATTGGTTGACATTCCTTCTGAATTGAAGGATTTAAATACTTATGAATCTATTTTGATTCAAAGTGTCCATCCCTTTCAGGCTATTGTACGAATGGAGCCAAAGACAGGGAAATTGCCTCCATCAGATTTACAGAGAGGATTAAAGGGAAGAGTTGTTTATTTGCCTTTAGATTTGAAGAAAAACATTAATACAATTGGAGTAGAGAAAGTGGAAGAGGAACCTCTAGTTATCCTAGTTAATGGGGTTCCGACAAAGAGTAAGAAAATCTGGCAAGATTTAGTGGATGTTAGGAAAGTCAAAAACGCAACATTGTATTTGATAAAAAATAATGAGTACTATAAGAATGTATGTGCTGCAGAAGAGGAAGTAAGTGATGAAGAGGATAGTGATTTGTGTGCTGGGCAAATTGAGAAAGTAGAAGCCTCTAAAAATGAAGAAATATATGAACATTATAGTGTTCATCCTTTGCATTCCAAGGAAGTCATGGGGAATGCTATTGAGTTGTTTCAAATGAAACAAGCCAAAAGGAGTCCCATTAGTGTTTGGGAGGAAAGTTTGGAAGCTCGGTGTTTCCCACAGTTATTTCCCACAGGTCGAGGAGGACGATATGATGAGCGACCTGATCAAATTCCTGCTTCAGAATACCGGACTTTACGATTGTATGCAGAAGATCCTAAGTTTCGTCAATGCATTCCCTATTTATTTCATCTACTGTTTGAAAGTGATCTGTCTGGACTGTCTTATGCAGTGAACCACATCTTAAAAAGTGGTGTACAACTGCGAAATATCTCGGCAAGGGACTTCATGGATAAAGTCAATGTGCAAGACAGTATTTTGGATTCTCACCCGATTAATCTCATGGCATGTCAGCGTGGTACTAATGAGTATTGGTACCGTCGTCATGGTGACTTAAAATGTATGCTGAGGAACTTAGGAACTCCTACTTGGTTCCTCACTCTCAGCTGTGCTGAGTATGGCTGGGAAGACTTACTTGAATTTCTACGAGAGGCAAATGGAAACATTGAAAATATTGAATTCAAGACACCAGGAGAACTGTGCTCTTTGGATCCAGTGAATGTATGCAGGTACTTCAATCATAGATTTGAAGCTATGATGTCTTTCATCACGAACAAGAAAAATCCACCTCTTGGAGAGGTGTTGGATTTCTTCTGGAGAAAGGAGTATCAAGCAAGAGGTGCTCCTCATATACATATGCTGCTATGGATCAAAGATGAACCCACATTTGGAACAGATCCGGATGACTTAGTGATGAGTTTCATAGAACAGTATTCTACATGTGCTGTTCCAAAGACAAAGGAAGATAAAAGTCTAAGAGAACAAGTTTTACGGTTTCAAAGCCATCGTTGTGGAAAGTACTGTTGTCGTAAATTCAGAAACAAGGACAAGTACTACACCAAATGTCGTTTTGCAATTCCACGATCGGTGATATCTAAAGGAAGAGTGAACAATTTGATGTCTTCGCTGCGACATAATGTGACGAGGAAATCACCCAAAAACACATACAATTTGAAAAGAAACGAAGAGACCAAGCACATTAACGACTACAACCCAGTGATTTTGTCCATGTGGAATGCTAACATGGATATACAGTTTGTGGCTGACAACTGTATGGCTGTGGCTCCGTATGTGACGTCTTACATCACAAAAAAACAAAAGACAGAACTGAAGGATATGTGGGAGGATATTTCCCATGAAAAGAGCCTCAGTAAGAAGTTGTACAGTTTCAGTCTGAAGATGTTGTCGCATCGAGAAATCGGAGCTTACGAATGTTCTGACCGGTTATCTTCAGCAAGTCTCTATGCCAAATCTAGGAGTATTATTTTGGCGAGTCTTGGTCTTGCTGCAACACGTAATCGAGTTATGAAACCTGTACGGGAAATTGAGTATTTGGCGGAGAAGGAGCCAAGCAGTACAGATATTTTGAAGACCAACATGGATACATATTATCCAAATAGAAGCAGTCACCTGGAGAATGTTTGTCTGTATGAGGTTCTACAAAATTACATTTTCAAGAGGAACATCAAAGAAGATATCGATAAAGGAGTGTATGCTGTAATTGGAAGTGAGGGATGTCTGGTCAAGCAAAGAAAATGTCAATGGGCAAATCATCGAAAATTGAATTGCGAATCTCCAGAAAGAAAAGAGTTTTTCTATTTAGCTCTTTTGCAACTTTTCAAGCCTTGGCGTGCAGAAGAGGAACTGCTTGGAGATTTCCTCTGTTACGAAGACTCTTTCAATGCAGCCAAGGAGTCCATAGAATGTCCTGTTTTTCCAAAATATCTAGAAATGTTGAATGCAGAAATCGAGCAGGAAGCAACAATTGCAGCTGAGATTGCTAGAGACAGTTCTCAGGACAGTCAGAGTTCTGTTTCATTGAGTCAGGATCCACTAGTAGAGCCAGTTATCAAAATGAAGCTGCCACTGCCATGATTGAAGTGGAAAGAGCCATGGCACATGCTCAGGAGGATGCGGTTAACTTAGAAGATTTGGAAAGACAACTCAACGTTGAGCAGAGGAAAATATATGACGAAGTTACCAAACAAATTGAGCATGGATTAAGTCATGAGAAGAAAGAGTGCTCATGTACGTCATTGAAGCCTGTCAGACTGTACGTGAGTGGAGAAGCAGGAACTGGAAAAAGTTTCCTCATTAAAACAATTTCATGTTATCTGCAGAAAAGGATTGACTCATCGCTGTCTTGTGTTGTCACCGCTCCAACTGGACTGGCAGCACATAACATTAAAGGTATTACTTTGCATCGGCTACTGATGCTGCCAGTGGAGCATGATAACAAATTACAATACCACAAGTTATTTGGAGATGCTTGTTGTGAAGTTTCAAGAGTCCTAAAGAAGATGAAACTTCTTATCATTGACGAAGTAAGCATGGTTTCCAATGTCACGCTTGCCTTTGTGCATTTGAGAATGCAGGAAGTTCTTAAAACAGAGTATGATGTGTTATTTGGTGGCAAACACATCATTGTTTTCGGTGGTCTTCTGCAGCTGACACCAGTGAAAGGACAACCAGTGTTTAAACTGCTTACGCATGAAGATACCAGGAAGTGCCTAGGGAGCATTGGCAATGTTAACATATGGTTAAACTTCAATTATGCTGAGCTGCGTGAAAATATGCGTCAGGCAAAGGATGAAGATTACAAGAATATTCTACAAGATGTTAGAATTGGGAAAGTGACCGAGCGTGGGAAAGAAGCTTTACATGCACGATTACTGTCAAATTTGTATCCAGAAGAAGACGTTCTGCCAGAGGATATTTTTCAGAAAATTACTGAGAAGAAATGTGGAATATGTTTGATGCCAACTCTTGCAGAATGTTCCATCTTCAACAACAAAATGTTGAATTTAGAAAACCAAGAGATTGTGAAACTGGAAGCTATTGACAGAATAGAGCATATGGGAGCAACAATTATTTTGTCTGAGAATTTGAAATCTAAATTGGATTCATTAGAGAAGACTATATCTAAAACTGCAGGTTTTGAAAAGACTCTGAATGTGTGCTTAAATTGCCGTATCATTTTGAGAAGGAATTTACATGTTGAAAGAGGTCTGGTAAATGGATCAATGGGTAATGTTGTTGATTTTGAGAAATACAGAAATAGAGATGTAATTGAATTTTTTTAAATTAAATTTGATGGCATTGAGGAAGTACAGCTAATTGGTCGTTGCACAGCTAGGTTTTTGCTTGTAAAAGACTTATATGTTCGCCGTAAGCAGTTTCCTGTTTGTTTGGCATATGCGGTGACAATCCATAAATCGCAAGGTTTAAGTGTAGACACTGCTTTAGTGAATATTGGCAGTTCTGTGTTCAAAGAGGGTATGGCTTATGTAGCATTGTCACGAGTCAGAGCTTTATCGGGATTGTACTTAATTGACTGTGATGTCACAAACATTTGTGCGGATCTAGATTGTGTTAAGGAATACAATAGGTTAAGAAGAGAGTATGCGCCACATTTGCCTCAATATCCTTTGTTTGAGAAACGTGTGGTAGGCCGGAAACGAAGAAATATCAGTAATAGTAGGGAGGTTGTAGCAAAAAGACCAAAAGTCGATGAACCGAAAATTGTAAGCAGAAAGAAAATGAATTCTGTTGAAGATGTTGTTGGTTTTCAATTTGAAAATAGTTCTGGTGTCAACTGCTATGCTAATGTAGTGGTTAATGTTGTCTTTTCACTAGAGACTTTAAAAGAACAGATTGTGATCAATTCGGAACAAAGTTTATGCTGTTTGTTGAATTCTGTGTTAGAGAAATGTAGCGCTGATAGAAGAAGAGTAGAAAGTGTGTCTGAAATTCGTAATCTGTTAAACAAATGTTCAGGTCAAACGCAATTCTCTCAAAATATTCAGCAGGATTGTCAGGAGTTTTTAATGTATATGCTTGATGTATTGCAAGATGAAGGTGTAGATGTAGATTACCTGTTTGGCCTTTCTTATCAATGGCAGAATGATTGCGAGAACTGTAGGCTATCAAGTACTACTAGTGTAGACTCAGAAAGATTTACATATTTAACTTTGCCTGACAGTAAATCAGTATCCTTCAATAAGCTAGTAAAAGCAGCTGATCAAAACATGGAGTGTAGCCAATGTAAATCTGCAATGCTGTCCACGTTAACCCCTTCCCTGCTGATGACGAGCTGAGCTCGTCATCAGCCACGGGTGGCGTGTGCTGATGACGAGCTGAGCTTGTCATGTAACGCAGCTTTTGAAAAAAAGCTGCACAGCGCAAAAATCGCCGCAGCTACGATGCGGTTAATTATACGAGGTTATGCCCAGTATGTCATTTTAATGTTCCAACGATGTAGGTCTGATGGAACTAAATTGACAACTTTAATTAATAATTTTGTGGCTTCGCAGTTTCAAAAAAAGATTGCCTTTCCACCTTCAAAATTCTTACCTGGTGTTTTTACAACCAAAATTTTAGGGAAGGAATCTTGGGATTTGTTCTGAGGAATTTCAAGAGGTTCTAATGGCTCCTACTCTATATGGCCTTGTGGATAAGTGTAGTACAGAGCGAAAACTGTTTGTGTTTATAAGCTAATTCAAGCAGTAGATCAAAACAAGGAGTAGAGGAAATGTAAGTCTGCAATGCTGTCCACATTATTTATAGAAACTTATGGGTGAAATGTCATTTTACAATTTCAACTACATAAACTGGATGAAAATAAGTTGTCAAGTCTAATTAAAAATGTTTTGGCTACATAGTCATCGATTTCGGGAAAAACATTTGTAACTGCAGCTATTATATGTTATGATGGTCCTTTGACAACATCAGGATATTACACAGCTTATTTGAAATATAAAAAAGGCTAGTCTTTCGTCAATGATTACCATTTTAGTATGAAGCAATGTTGCCTTTTGACTTGTTTTCAGAAGTGAGAATTTAGGGTAGGTGACTGGATTATAATGATTCTAGGTGTTGCTGTAATGTAGTGTGCTGTTTTAAATTGCTTTGCATGTCTCATTTTTCTTAAAACGAAGGAGCTTATCTTTCAGAAAGTGGCGGGCAGAAAATAGTAACAGCACAACAGAGTATAAGCTGTTCATAGGACATCCTTCGACGTCATAGAAAGTAAGTTACTTTTGAGGAGTTCTGATTGATTATATTTTATGGGTTTTTTAAACACAATCATTTTGATTGTGTTTTTTTTTCCCCGCTGTTATATGATGAATACCTTTAACTCACTGTTTTCAGTGAAATTTGATATATTCTGAGAACAGCAAAAATAAACCATTAAATATGTATAATTAATTTTGTACTTTGAATTGTGATTTTTAATATGTATTCATCTTGTCTCATGCTCACTCATCTTTTACTACCTTCTATTAATTTAAAAATGTTTGTTCTTTCTTACACAGATTAAAAGTATAAAAATAACAAGTGACTAAGTTAACGACAATTATAAGGTAAGTGTTTAGTACTCTTTACGTTACATCTCTATCACATTTAACTTTTATTAGTTCCACTGCTTCATTTCTTTAACCCTCAGTTTTTTGCCTTTGCTACTTCCCTTATTTCTTTTTCTATTACTTACTTATACTACTCTTTCCACTCCTTTTCTCGGTTCCTCTTTCAACAGTATCTGTGTGTTACTCCCTCTATTTGTCTTTCTTTTAACATTACTCTCTGTTTACTTACTCTTCTTTTTAAAAAAAAAAAAATTTTTTAGTTCGCTTCCGGTTCGCGTACCGGCGCGCGAACCGGGTAGCGAATCAAAAGAAATAGAGATTGCCAGAGTGCTAAACATTCTAGCAATTTCTTATAAAGGGGAGGTAGTTCTGAAAAGAACTTTTTTTTATTATTTTTGTTGTTTTATATTTTTTTATTATTTTTCTGAACATTTTTATAGTTTTTTTGTATTTTTTGAACGGTTTTATATATTTTTTGTTTTTTTCAGGGGGAAAAACGAAAAACAGGCATTAGAAATGGCTCAACAGGAGCAAAAAAAAAAGAAATCACTTTCTGGGGCGTTTTGAGCACTTGTGATTTTCATATGCTCTGTTCATTAAGGTTACGCTCATCTCACCGTAACAAAGCAAACCCCCACAATAAATGCACACCAGCTTGATGTGTTGAAAATTAGTTTGAATAGTGGGGACCGTCTCCCTCGCCTCTGGTCCCGAAAGACTTTCATGGGTTGAGGTGGTGGCCACAGGAGTTGGTGGATTTTCACGTAGGTTACCCACCTCTGCCACACTATAATTTATTGGATGCCACCTTTGCATGTGGCGATGCATAGTATAGTTACCAAAGCTATACTTTTTATCCGTGCCTCGGGACAGAGGTTCTTTACATATGTTATGTGTTATGTTATGTTAATATTTTATTAAGCGCAAACAGCTGCCCCAGCAACGAGGCGTCCCGGCGCTAAACCATAACAGAAACCTGAAGGGAGGGGGAGGAGGGAGAGGAACTACAGGAAGATTATGTTAGGGAGAACAGAAAAGTTTTAATCGCCTTGCGAAAGGCCAACAAGTTGGTCCTGGAGCGAATGTGGGGAGGCAGAGAATTCCAAAGCTTCGCCCCTAAAACTCTGAAAGAACGGCCACCCATTCTGCTTAGCCAAGTACGAGGGACTACCACCAAGTGTTGTCCTAAGGAGCGTAGGGCACGCTGGGGGGTGTAAGGCACTAGGAGTGGGCGTAGGAGCCCGGGACAGTCAGATCTAAGAATTTTAAAAGCAGTGGTGAGAGCCTTGAATTGAACACGGGCTTCAATACGTAGCCAGTGTAGCTTCTGGATGGTATTTCTGGCAGAGCATCTGCGAGGGAGGCCTACTACAGCCCTGGCTGCAGAGTTTTGTATCCGTTGCAGCCGAGCCATCTCTGCTTTGTTGATGCCTAGGAATAGAACATTAGCATAATGCAGTCGAGCCAAAATGATAGATTGAACTATCAGTTGGCGCGTACTGGGGTCGAAAAAGCCAAGTATCGGGTGAAGGCTCCTCAGCAGGCCCACACAAGTAGCAGCCACTTTCTTGGTGTGTGTCTGGAAATTGAGGGAGGAGTCCACCCAGACACCTAGATTTTTCACCACATTTTTGGGGGAAGGGATGGGGCCAAGTAAGGACGGCCACCAGTGCTCACTCCAGTAACAGGGATTATTTCCCAGGAGCAGCACCTCTGTTTTTCCAGCGTTCAGCTGTAGGCAGTTGTGTGACATCCAACGCGCGACTGCCTCTAAGCCATTCTTAAATTTCGCAGCTGAGATCGAGGGGCCTTCAGATAGTGAAATGACCAGCTGCGTGTCGTCGGCGTACGACACCAGCGTGAGGTCCCATTCTTTTGCTACTTCAGCGAGAGGCTGGACGTAGAGATTAAAAAGGGAAAGGCTAAGCGCCGACCCCTGCGGGACTCCTTGCTCTATGGGGTGAGGCTGAGAGATAAATGGGGGGGCTGAGACCCGGAAGGATCTATCCTTCAGGAAAGACCAAAACCACTCAAGAGCTAGGTCACTGATCCCTATGGCCTCGAGACGTTTTAGCAAAAGAGGGTGGGAGACCGTATCAAAGGCCAAGTAAAATCAGCGCAGCACTTTGGCCGGCGTCCAGGATGTTCCGGAGGTGTTCAATAGTAGTCATCAGGGCGGACTCAGTACTGAATCCTGGCCTGAAACCGTTCTGTGAGGGGTCCAGGATTTGATATTGCGCCATATAATCGGACAGTACTTTGTTCACATGGGCTTCTGCCAGTTTCGAAACCCATGGAAGCAGTGAAATAGGTCTAAAATTTTCTGGCTTTGAGGGGTCTAGTGTGGGCTTTTTGATAATCAGGGAGACCCTTGCCTGCTTCCAGCATGTGGGAACCACCGCCGAGGAGAAAGAGAGGTTAAGTAGGGTGGCCAGGGGGGGGGAGGAAGAAATCAAGGGATTCTAGAAATTTGGCTGGTCTCATAGGATCAGTAGGAGAACCGGACTTAACCTTTGTGCATAGTTTGGCTAGATCGTCATGGGTTATACTGGGTATAAGAGGCAAACTGGGGTTGTCGGGCGAGAGCTTACGAGGTTTGGGGATTTCCAGGAGGTCCTGTGGAAAAGTGTTGTCGATTTTTCTCACTTTTTCTATAAAGAAGGTGGCGAGGTCTTCACACTGTTGTGAGGAGGTATTGCAAGGGGCTGGATTAGAGCTATTTTGGAGTTTTTGTACAAGCTTAAAGATGGTTTTGGAGGGGTTTGTACTTAAGCTGATTTCTTCAGCATAAAAGGATGCACGGGTGGTGCGTACCGGCTTGTGGTACGACCTTAGCTGTGACAGGTAGGTGGCTTTATCCTCATCCTTATACTCTTTCCGCCAATGGCGTTCAGCTCTTTTTCAGTCTTTCCGCAGGGTTTTTAGGTTCTCAATATACCATGGGTTAGATGGGGTGCTACGGGTTTTGGTCCACTTCGCTCAGGCATGTAACATAACGAACATTCACCTTTTTTTGGCCTGCAGGAAATGAAAAAAACTGCCAAATAAAATTGTCCTTGCGGTGTGATTTCCGGGGCTTTTCAGGCAAAAATTCTATTTGATGTACATCCTGTTCTTCTTCTTCCTCCTCTTCTTCAGGGTTGGGAATAAACTGGGGAGGTGGTCCATCCTTCCTAGGAGGTTGTGGTGGTGGTGGGGGTCCACCAGCTGCAGCTACAATTGAAGCCATCTTCCAATAATCAAAATAGTTCTTCATCTCACAAAATAGGAGGGGGCTTTCATCATTTGGGAAAAAAAAATTCTAAACCAATGAAAAGTGGTATTTTTAGGTCACATGACCTAGCCTTACATCATTCAGAAACCAAAAGAGAAATCAACCAATAAAAAGTGTTATTTTCAAGTCACATGACCTGTTACGCTTACGTTACGCGTCCCGCTACGCGCCCCGGAACGCTTACGGGGTGCTGCGCTTCGCGTTCCGATTCGCGTTCCAGAACGCTTCCGGGTGCGCTAACGCGACGCGTCATAAGACGCATTACCCGGCAACGCGATACGTCGCGCTTACGCGACGCGTCACGATGTTGTTTTCTAACGCGGTGGTTGCGCTAACGGAACGTTTACCGGTTCGCGGACCGAGTCGCGGAACCAAATTGAGCTAACGGGAAGCTGCCCGGTTCGCAGACCGGCAGCGAAACAAAAAAAAATAATTAAAAAAAAAAAAATGATATTACAAAAATATAAAATATATTTTTGAATTAGAATAAGAATACATTTTACAGCTTTTGATATTTGCTATTAAAAAACCATTGAAATTCACTGAAAAAACCATAGGTTGTAGACCATATATAGTTAGGTATTAGCATTCACAAAACCTTGAAAATTCACTGAAAAAAACATTAGGTTATAGACCATATATAGTTAGGGATTAGCATTTACAAAACCTTATTTTACTCGCACAAAGCCATTGAAATTCACATATATAGTTAGTTGCACTAACTATATATCGCGCACCCGCAATCCACTGCTGATGATGTCACATATTACATCATTCATGACATGGTCAGTGACATCACTGATGACATCACTGATGACATTATCCAGTGACTGTATGTTTCTGTAAAGTTAAAATATGTCTTACATATTAAAGAATGATTATAGAGTCAGAGAACAGGTTTTTAAGTGTTCAGAAATATGGCGCTCAGCTTGTCACGGTAAGTATTAAAGTGTCGTGGTATAGAATTAGGTGCTTCTTGGCAGAGGAAAACCTTAACCTCTGTAAGAGAAGAGGTTCTGGGACCTCTCTCTAATGTAATTGGACAAGAATCCAGAGCACACTTAGTGTATCAAATCAAATTTCAATCTTCAAACGGTCAAATGGTTGAAGCGATGGGATAGATCAAACACGCATAAGTATTTCAAAACGATTTTATTGTTCAACAGTGTTCTTTCCTCAGAATCACTGTGCTTATCACTCTAGCCTACACGTGTTTCACAATACTTAACCATGAAAAGTCACCGCACGCCACAAATTATATGCTTATGATAAACTTATGAATCTCTCACCTAGTATAAGGTATACCAACCATTCTTAAGGCCGTATGTCACTACACACAACCTATTACACGCGCCATTAATATAGACCCGATATATAAACTTCTCGTGAGTTATCTTACCCAAAGTCACCTTCTGTCTCTTTTTCCCATCCCCATCTTTTTTGGTTTCCACTTCACTGGTGTCCCCACCCTCCACACATATTATATGTATATTTTGATTTTTTTCCTTTTGTTTTTATTTTCTTTTTTGTATACATCCTTTTTAGCCCTGAAGATTCACAGCCACATGCTGTGATGAAACACGTGTAGGCTAGAGTGATAAGCACAGTGATTCTGAGGAAAGAACACTGTTGAACAATAAAATCGTTTTGAAATACTTATGCGTGTTTGATCTATCCCATCACTTCAACCATTTGACCGTTTGAAGATTGAAATTTGATTTGATACACTAAGTGTGCTCTGGATTCTTGTCATATTAAAGAATGAGTGGATGTATAAGTATGTGGATGAAGCATTTAGTAGGTGCATGACTGACTGTATGAGAGAGTGATTAAATGAGTCTCACTGAGTGCATGGGTTAGTAACTAAACTGTCTTAATTTGTGCATCATTATATCTGTTGTTCTGTAAACTGCTGCATGTGTTGATCAGTAGCTATATGAGTAACTATATGGGTTATTGATTGGTTGCCCAAGTATTTGTATGGGAGACTGAGTGTGTGTGTGTGGGTGGCTGGGAGGTGTGTGACTCGATGTGTCAACAGTTGATTCACTAGATGTATGGATTCAAAACTGCATGTGGAAACAACTGTATGGGTTGTTGACTTTGTGCATGGGTGTATTGGTGAGTGAATGTATATCTCAGTGCTACATGTCAAAGTAAGTACATATGTAAAACACAGTACATGTGAGAGTTGTCATATATAAATTACTGTGCATAAGAGCCAGTGAATGTGTGAGTGGCTGTATGGATCATTGTAAACTTGTATCAGGGATTGTATAAGAGAGTAAATATGTGTTAGTATATGTTTGAATAAGTAAGGTGTGTATAACTGTATAGTTGAGGAAATGGAGGTGTGATTGATTCTTTGCATGACTGACTAGGTGTGTGAGTAACTCCATGGATGAGTGACAGTCTGTGAGTGTCTGTTTACACTGATTGTATCTAAGGTTATATTAGAGTCTGAAGAGGTTCATCATATTATCACATGAATGACATCATCAGTGATGTGATCAGTAATGTCAAATGAGATGTCATCAGTGATGTCATCAGTGATGTCATTTGAGATGTCATCAGTGATGTCATTTGAGATGTCATCAGTGATGTCATCAGTGATGTCATTTGAGATGTCATCAGTGATGTCACTGACCATGTCATGAATAATGTAATATGTGACATCATCAGCAGTGGATTGCGGGTGCGCGATACATAGTTAGTGCAACTAACTATATATGCAAATTTCAATGGTTTTGTGCGAGTAAAAGAAGGTTTTGTAAATGCTAATCCCGAACTATATATGGTCTATAACCTATGGTTTTTTCAGTGAATATATATATATATATATACATATGTGATCAAGGTCCGAGAGGGACCGAAACGCGTCATGGCAGTGGTGTTTGGGCGAGCTATGAAATAAAGGAATATTTGCACGAAAGCTGGGTCTGCATCGTCTCTTTGGATTCGAGTCCTGTGTGCTGGAGGCGAAATCAGGAAGATATATATATATATATATATATATATATATATATATATATATATATATATATATATATATATATATATATATATATATATATATATATATATATATATATATATACACATATATATATATTACCTACTGGCGGTCGCCAGTAGGTAGTTATAGTTAGGATTTTTTTCAATGCAAAATCTCAAAATTCTATTGTGAATAACTTTGGCGTCGGTTGACGAATCTGCCTGAAAATTACCTCAAATTTGCCTCGCAGAGCTCCGGTCCTTCCCTGAAAGTTTGGGGGGGAATCGGCAAGCAGGGGCTGAGATAAAAGGGGGGTCCCAAAACGTGTTTTCCCCATGTTAATTTCCATAGGGCGGTCAAACTCACTTTTAGCCCGAACGGCTGAATGGATTTGCACCAAACTTGGCAAAATTGTAGGGACTGGTAGCCCGATGTGCCTTTGCTATGTCTCAAGATATGTGCTCCAGTGGTTTTTATGAAAATTAACTTTGAAAAAATATATATTGGTCTACATTGGGCTATATATATGTTAGAGCCCAAATGTAGCCCAATGTAGCCCAAAGATGGCCACCAGAGACAAACAAAACCAAATGTAGCCCAAATATCAGCCAGATGTAGCCCAACTATAGCCCAATGACAGAATGTCCCAAAGTGTTCTAAAGAACAACTAGAGCGCTAACAGTCTTACTTATGACAAAAGTATGGCACACCTGAAGTCATCTTGATTGGAATAAAGTGTTAACACTTAAAACATTTAATTTGCAAAGAAACAAAATGAGGGGGTTCCTTATGCCATAGAAATTATGATTAGTGCTGAAGAAAGAAAAATTAGTGCACATTTTGAGTGACTTCTCAAATCCTCTTATATTTCATTAAAGACATTCTGATATGCAGTCTCCCAAGATGGCCACCAGAGACAAAAGAGCCCAAATGTAGCCCAAATATCAGCCAGATGTAGCCCAACTATAGCCCAATGACAGAATGTCCCAGAGTGTTCTAAAGAACAACTAGAACGCTAACAGTCTTACTTATGACAAAAGTATGGCACACCTGAAGTCATCTTGATTGGAATAAAGTGGTAACACTTAATACATTTAATTTGAAAAGGAACAAAATGAGGGGTTTCATTTTGCCATAGAAATTTTATATATATATATTCACTGAAAAAACCATAGGTTTCACACCAGTTATAGTTAGCTGAAAATTTTACTGACATAAAACCATTGAAATTCCACGTTATAGTTAGTTGGACTCACTATAACTTGCGCGTGTAATGCACTGCTGATGACGTCACTCATGACATGGTCAGTGACATCACTCATGACATCACTGATGACACCATCCAGTGAATGTGTGTCTTTCTGAAAAATAAATATGTTTTATATATGTATATGTAAAGGTAGATGGAAGAATAAATGTTTAAATAAGTGTCTAAATGGATGTTTTTAAAAAATAATTGATTGGTTAACTGGCTTATTAAGTGTATCTTAGTGAATACATATATTAGCGAGTAATGTTTAAATATTTAAATATACGTATCAGTGTTTCACTTTGTGTATAAGTGGCTGCATGGGTTGGTGAGTACCTACATGTGTGTGTATATGGGTTATTAGATGTTTATTTTAGTATCAGTATGAGTGTCTGTATGTTTTGGTGGGGGTATTACTTAGCACATAGATGCATCAATGACTGACTCACTGTTTGTATGTGTTTTGAAGACAGCATATGTGTAGGATTGTAAGGGTGGATGAGTGTCTATATGTGTGTGTTAGTGAGTGAATGACTGTCTCACTAGTGCCTTTATCAGTAACAACATATTTTTTAATCTAGTATATGTGAGTATTGATGTTTATAAGTGGGTATATGTGAGAGTGAGAGATTGTAAGAGTTCTTGTTTAAATAAGTATGTGTTTCTATAAGTGTTTGTTTAAGAGAGTAAGTATGTGTAAGTTTCCTTGGAAGTAAGGTGGTAGTGTGTGTATAGTTGTATATGCAAATAAATGGATGTTCAATAGTTTATTTGCATGCGTGAGTATGTGTGTGAGTAACTTTTGGATGACTGTCGATGTGTTACAGGATGTATAGGTGTATCACTACATATGATGAGTGAGTATATGTATGAGTGACTACATAGAACTGTTGGTGAATTAGTGGATGTGTATATAAATGGCGGAATTACTGAATTGGTTGTAACTGGTATGGGTTTTTTTGAAAATTTTAGTTTCTATTTTTGAATATGTGTTTCAAGGGTTACAGTGAAAGGAGGTCTGTCACTATGTCACAAGGATGGTGTCATCAGTGATGTCATGAGTGATGTCACTGACCATGTCATGAGTGATGTAATATGTGACGTCATCAGCAGTGCATTACATGTGCAAGTTATAGTGAGTCCAACTAACTATAACGTGGAATTTCAATGGTTTTATGTCAGTAAAATTTTCAGCTAACTATAACTGGTGTGAAACCTATGGTTTTTCGAGTGAATTTAATCAGTTTTTTGTATGCTAATTCCTAACTATAACTGGTGTGAAACCTATGGTTTTTTTAGTGAATTTCATAGGTTTTTTAAATGCTAATTCCTAACTATATATAAGGCCCCAAACCTATGTTTTTTTCTTTGAAGTTCAAAATTTGGTTAATAGCAAATGTCTATAGCTATGAAATGTAATATTTTTCAAAATGAATGAATCCTATATTCCTTGGTGAGCGTAGTCTTTTGAAGCGCCCCGGGGCGCGCTCCGGAGAGCGTCCCGTTAGCGCCAATGTCGCGAACGAAAACATCATCGTGACGTATCGCGTAGCCGCGTCCGCGTGATACGCACGGCCTAAGCGCACCCAGAAGCACTCGAGCGAATACAATCGCGCAACGTGGGGCGCGTCGCGTAAGCGCATCGGTTATGTGACCTGAAAATACCACTTTTAATTGGTGCAGAACCGTTTTACTTTTATAATGATGAAATCCCCGGTCTTGTGACCTGAAAATAACACTTCTCATTTTTTCCAAATGATGAAAGAACCCCCCTTTTTTCCTTATTCTGACTTTGTCCTTTGACTGAGGAAGACCTGATTGTACCTCTCTGTACCTTTTGGATCTATATAATGGCTTCAGTAGCAGCAGCAGCTGGTGCATCTGCACCACCACCACCACCACCACCAAGAGGACCACCACAACAGTACATTGGTGGTCAAGAAGAGGAGGAGGAGGAAGAGGAAGAGGAGGATGGGAGAAGATGGCTGCCTGAACAAAATACCCCATACAAGCCCAAGTCACACATTGTATGGGAGTTTTTTTCATTCCCAGAGGGAAAGAAAAAAGTGAATGCGGACAAGGAAAACTTGCCTAATCTGTAAGGAACAACTCTCAAGGGGCAACCCAAACAAAAAGTATTCCTTTGGTAACAATACCATGATTCGACATATGATCCGTAAGCACCCTAACAACTATTCTCGTGCAGAACTCAGGGAACTGGCCAGTAACCCCCCCCCCCCAGTCATCAAGGACCACCTCCCAAAGAAACGAACCCACTTCACCGGGACCAGAAACAGCAGAGATGATGCCTTGTATTCAGCAACGATTTGCTGATTTTAAAATCACTTGTACTGCATGTGGCAAGCTTATCGCCTATGGTGAAAAGAGCGTAAAGCTCATCGTCCTTGCAGGTAGCAATCACAAGTGCCCCAAAAAGAAGTAATTTTTTTCTTTTTTGCTCCAGTTGAGCCAGTTTCAATTCCCTTTTTTTTGTTTCTCCCCCTAAAAAAATACAAATTTAATATAAAACTGTTTTGAAAAGCCAAAAAAAGTACAAAATGTTCAAAAAACATTACAAAAATATAAAACAACAAAAAGAAGAAAAAAAAACAGTTCTTTTCAGAACTACCTCCAATTTATAAAAAAAGGCTTCATTTTTAAAAAAACTCTGTCATTCTTTTTTCCTCATGGAACACTCCCTGGTCCGCTCCCCGGTGCGCGTACCGGGCGCTCCCCCCGCGCAAAACGAAAAAAAAGAAAAAATGTTATTGCCCCGCGGGGCCCTTTTAAAGCCCCCACATCAAACCTAGGGGGTCAGGGGGGGTCTACCCTGCCCCCTTATGGTCATTTCCTCCTTTGTTTTGGCCACCTCTTGTGTCTCGATCCTACCGAGACACAAGATGGCGGTCGCTCCGGACTGTTTCGAATGTTTACAGACACCCGAAAGCCAATCAGATTTCCGTGCGCACCTCGCATGTCGCGCCCTGGGGGCTTCCCGGTGCGCGTACCGGGGCGCTGCCATAGATATATATATTTTTTTGAACCTAAATTACTCAAAATCCACTGGAGCACATATCTTGAGACATAGCAACGGCACATCGGGCTACCAGTCCCTACAATTTTGCCAAGTTTGGTACAAATCCATTCAGCCGTTCAGGCTAAAAGTGAGTTCGACCGCCCTATGGAAATTAACATGGGGAAAACACGTTTTGGGACCCCCCTTTTATCTCGGCCCCCGCTTGACGAATCCCCCCCGAAACTTTCAAGGAAGGACCGGAGCTCCGCGAGGCAAATTTGAGGAAGTTTTCAGGCAGATTCATCAACCGGCGCCAAAGTAATTCCAAATAGAATTTTGAGATTTTGCATTGAAAAAAATCCTAACCATAACTACCTACTGGCGACCGGCAGTAGGTATATATATATATATATATATATATATATATATATATATATATATATATATATATATATATATATATATATATATATATATATATATATATATATATATATATATATATATATATATATATATATATATATATATATTACCTACTGGCGGTCGCCAGTAGGTATATATACCTACTACCTATATGACGCTCTAGTCGGCAGATCGCACGTCCGTTTATAACGCCATGTGCCAGCGACCGCGCAGCGGACGCGCGCAGCGGGCGCGCCGTCTGCGCGCCGAAGGAGCGCCAAAGGAGGGCCCGTCTGTGCCCGTCCGTGCTCTGGCCGGGCACAGGGCCCCGACCCCTGGCCGTTTTTCTACCACCTCCGTCCCCTCTGCACCACTTCGGTATACCTCTGCCGACCTTAGGGCCCTAAAGGTCCCCTCTTGTGAGGCGGCGCATTCCTGGGCGATCACTGACAGTCGGTTCCGATCTTGCCCCTTCTGTTACTATCAACTTCTTAGTCCTGTCCCCCCACCTACCCAACCCTGTAATGAGATTAAGATCATACAGGCGGGCCTGATCAATGCCAGATCTTTGGTGTGCCACACGGCTGAGGTCTTTGACCTATTAGCTGACAATGATTTCGACCTACTCTTTGTTACTGAGACCTGGATGACTGACTCCTGTTCGCCGGTAGTCGAGTTAGCTATCCCCCGTGGTTTCAGAATTTGCAGAGTAGATAGTGCTGCAGATGTGGGAAGAGGGGGGGGGGGTTGCTGTGATCTATCGGGATCACTGGACTCTCACCTGCGAACATCTGGATAAAATCAAAGAGGCAGAACTACTCCATTTTTGTTTGGAGATTAGTCCGCATTTTACCTTAGGCGGCACACTACTGTACCGCCCGCCAGGTTACGTCGGAAACTTTATTGGATCTTTGGAGGAGGTTATCGTGCCACGAGCCCTACGGTTCCCTCGTTTTCTACTGCTGGGCGATTTTAATATTCATGTGGATTCTGTGAATACCACTGAAGCTACTCGTCTCAGTGAGACTTTCAGCATGGCTCACCTCTCTCAATGGGTTGATGCCCCCACGCATGTGGGAGGTCATGTTCTTGACTTGATCTGTACTAATTTTGACATCAGTCTGTCCCCCCCGATGCCTATGGTGTGGTCCGACCACTACATGATTAAGTTTGCCTGGCAGTTAGATGAGGATTTGAGGAAAACTCCTTCTTTGGTACATCGTCCACGGATTAATTTGATGTCCTTATCTGAGTCCCTTTCCGACACCCGTCCGGCTCCAATGATGGAGCTGGAAGCGACTGTTGACGCATTCAATCTTTGGATAACGAATGGTGTCGCTACCTCCACTAATGTGGGGGGTGTCCGTCGGATGCGGTCAAGACCCTCCCAACCATGGTTCACGCATGCCCTGCGCGAACAGAAGCTGGTCTGTAAGAAATTAGAGCGAGCATGGAGACAAGCATACCTGCCAGCCGCAAAGAAGTCCTTACGTGCAGCCCAAAAGGACTATTACGCTGCGATCAAGACAGCTAAAAGCAGGTACTATTCGGACAGAATTGAGAAGGCGGAAAACAACAGTAAAGAGATCTTCTCAATCGTCCAAAATTTCCTATCTCCATGTGCTGCCCAAGCCCAACTCCCTTCTACCGCTCAATGGTGTGAAGAACTGTCCTGTTATTTTACGGACAAAATTGCAAAAATTCAATTGGACTTAGAAGTGGCTCAAAAGTCCTCTACGACTCCACCTGTCCTTTTAGGATCGGATAGACAATGTCTAAAGGATCAGTTTGTCGCCTTCCTCCCGGCCTCGGAATCGGACATACGGCTAATCCTGGCTGCTTTAAAGTCTGGATCTCCTTCAGACCCCTGCCCAGCCAGGGTTTTGGGTGGGATAGCGGACATTATTAATCAAGAGGTGACATATATCATTAACCTCTCCCTTTCCATGGCCTCGATTCCGAGAAGTTGGAAGGAGGCAAAGTTGCTCCCTCTGTTAAAAAAGGCCGGTTCAGACCCAGCAATACCATCGAGCTATCGGCCCATTTCACTGTTGCCAGCTCTGGCGAAGGTGTGCGAAAAGGTGGCCTTCAAGCAACTGGACAACTACATTGAGTCCTCCCACGCCCTACACCCTGCTCAGTCAGGATTCAGAGCGGCTTACAGCACCGAGACAGCTCTAGTCGAGGTCTCGGAGGCAGTTGTGAGTGCCTGGACGGAGGTGGCAGAGCGGTCCTGATTTTATTGGACCTCTCTGCCGCCTTCGATACGGTCCCCCATGCCTTGCTGATTGCCAGACTGCGCGCCGTCGGCATCTCAGGGTTGGCCCTTGACTGGCTGTCATCGTTCCTGAGCGATAGAACTCAACAGGTCTGGATGCCCCCCTACTCTTCGGCCCCGAAGAGACTGTCAACTGGAGTCCCGCAGGGTTCTACGTTAAGCCCTTTACTGTTTAACGTTTATATGACCCCTTTACTATATCTGGCGGAACATCTGGGAGCCAAGATAATAGCTTACGCTGACGACACACAGCTGTTATTCACCTGGCCTAAGGGTGTGTCCGATCCATCAGCAGTCCAGCATTGTTTGTCGGAAGTATTCAGGTGGCTTGCACAAGTCCAACTTAAGTGCAACGAAGATAAGTCCGAGGTCTTATTCTTCGGCTCTTTTCCTGACAATTTTAAGGATCAGATTTTGCCCCCGGGCCTGCCCTGTCCCAGTGCGACGGGAGGCCCAGCTAAGAACTTGGGGGTCTGGTTCGGTCAGGATCTGAAGTTCGCGGATCACATAAAAAAATTGACCGGCATCTGCTTTGGTACCTTGCGAGCCCTGAGGAAATTTTTTCCTCTTCTGCCCAGGGCAGCCAAGGAGTCTGTTCTTCGAGCTCTGATTTTATCTCGGCTCGACTACGCCAATGCCTTATTTAGTGGACTACCTGCGTACATGGTTCATCGCCTACAGGTGATACAAAACGCTGCAGTACGTCTGCTTTTCTCTCTCCCTAGGAGGTCGAGTGTGCGTAGCCACTTACGTAGTTTGCACTGGTTACCAGTACCACATCGAATTCTGTTTAAAATTCTTGTGTTGGCATTCAGAGCAGTTCATGGCCAGGGACCAACGTATTTGCAGAAACGGTTTTCATTCTACACTCCTAACCGTGCCCTAAGATCGGCCAATCAATGACTACTGGCCACCCCTAAATTCAAATACGCCCGTCTGGGAGGCCAATCTATTTCAGTTAAAGCAGCTTCTGCCTGGAATGCTCTCCCCCTGTTCCTTAGAGCCTCGCCAACCATTACTGTGTTTAAGAAGGAACTCAAGACTCATCTGTTCAATGCCCCTCTCTAACAGTTCGTTTAGGTTTTGATCCAGCACTTCTGTTGTCAAGTTACTCACCGCGCCAGGATACCCCGTGGTAATAGAGCGCGCTATAAAAGTTTTAATAAACATAAACATAAACATATAGTTAGGATTTTTTCTCTATGGGATTTTTGAAAATTCTATGTCTAATAACTTTGGCGTTTGTGAACGGAATTGGCTGAAATTTTCAGGAAAATTGAACATTTTGTTTCTGAGCAGCCCCTGACAATTTGGGGGGGTTTCATCAAGGGGGGGGCGAGAAAAAAGGGGGGTCCCAAAACGCGTTTTTCCCATGTTAATTTCCATAGGGCGGTTGGCCTCACTTTTAGCTCGAACGGCTCAATGGATTTGCACGAAACTTGGCAAAATTGTAGGGACTGTTAGCCCGATGTGCCTTTGCTAGGTCTCAATATATGTGCTCCAATGGATTTTGAGTAATTTAGGTTCAAAAAAAGATATATATCTGGGCGGAGCCTAACCACACATCTGATCTGACTGGCTGTCAGCACTTCATCCAAGAAGTGTTGGCAGCCATCTTGGGACCAATATACATGATAGCACCTCATTAAAAAGCATTGTAGTTAATAGAGAGTTTTAGGACTTTAGTTACATTATAAATCATTTGTTGATGGTACCATACTCGTTTTAGGAATTGTGGTGGGTTCTAAGGTGATTTTACCATGTGAAAAAACCTTCTGCTGTGATATCATGAATATTGTTTGAAAGAAAACTAATATCTCATGATTTTCCCACAGTGGTTTGGAAGGGGATCTATAAGCTAAACTGAAAGCATATTTTCTGTAAATTCACATTATCTTTCTCAGTCATGTGAAAATGAAGTCTGACATTCTCAGTAAAACATGTACATCCAACAAGGACAGAGACTGTCAGTTGATTCCTTTGTGTTCTACTGCAGCCTCCTAGAGTGTTCTAAAGAACAACTAGAGCGCTAACAGTCCTACTTATTACAAAGGTATGGCACACCTGAAGCCATCTTGATTGGAATAAAGTGGTAACTCTTAAAACATTTAATTTAAAAAGAAACAACATGAGGGGGTATATTTTGCCATAGAAAGTATGATTAGTGCTGCAGAATGAAAAATTAGGGCACATTTTGAGTGACTTCTCAAATCCTTTTCTATTTCATTAAAACATTCTGACATGCAGTCTCCCAAAATGGCCACCAGAGACAAAAGAGCCCAAATGTAGCCCAAATATCACCCAGATGTAGCCCAAGTATAGCCCAATGACAGAATGTCCCAGAGTGTTCCAAAGAACAACTAGAGCGCTAACAGTCCTACTTATTACAAAGGTATAGCACACCTGGAGTCATCGTGATGGGAATAAAGTGGTAACTCTTAAAACATTTAATTTAAAAAGGAACAAAATGAGGGGGTATATTATGCAATAGAAGGTATTATTAGTGCTGCAGAAAGAAAAATTAGGGCACATTTTGAGTGACTTTTCAAATCCTCTTCTATTTCATTAAAAAATTCTGACATGCAGTCTCCCAAAATGGCCAGCAGAGACAAAAGAGCCCAAATGTAGCCCAAATATCACCCAGATGTAGCCCAAGTATAGCTCAATGACAGAATGTCCCAGAGTGTTCTAAAGAACAACTAGAGCGCTAACAGTCCTACTTATTACAAAGGTATGGCACACCTGAAGCCATCTTGATTGGAATAAAGTGGTAACTCTTAAAACATTTAATTTAAAAAGGAACAGAATGAGGGGGTATATTTTGCCATATGAATTATGATTAGTGCTGCAGAAAGAAAAATTAGGGCACATTTTGAGTGACTTCTCAAACCCTCTTCAATTTCATTAAAAAATTCTGACATACAGTCTCCCAAGATGGCCACCAGAGACAAAAGAGCCTAAATGTAGCCCAAATATCACCCAGATGTACCCCAAGTATAGCCCAATGACATAATGTCCCAGAGTATTCTAAAGAACAACTAGAGCGCTAACAGTCTTACTTATGACAAAAGTATGGCACACCAGAAGCCATCTTGATTGGAATGAGGTGGTAAGTCTGAAAACACTCAATTTAAAAAGGAACAACATGAGGGGGTTAATTTTGCCATAGAAAGTATGATTAGTGCTTCAGAAAGAAAAATTAGGGATCATTTTGAGTGACTTCTCAAATCCTCTTCTATTTCATTAAAAAAATTCTGACATGCAGACTGAAACATGCACTTTGAATACCAGCAGCAGACGTCCCTGGTGAGCAGTAGCTTTACTACAGTGATCTAATGTGCAACTAGAGTGCTAACATTCAGAATTTATGGCAAATGTGTGACGCATCTGAATGCCTTCTTGATGGAACCAAAGTAAACAAGCATTGAAAATGCAATAGATCTCGCCCTCGTTTAAGTTAAAGCCATTCTGTTTGTAATGAGGTGGCTTTTTAGCTTTGCTTTTATTAGTGTTTTTTCAACTTTCATGTAAATAACATGCATCTGTATGCATATAAGTATATGTATGCATGCATTTATGTTTGTATTTATATAGATATACAGATGATATATGTTTATATATGTATGTATATATATATATTCACTGAAAAAACCATAGGCTATAGACCATATATAGTTAGGAATTAGCATTTACAAAACCTTGAAAATTCACTGAAAAAACCATAGGTTATAGACCATATATAGTTAGGAATTAGCATTTACAAAACCTTGAAAATTCACTGTAAAAACCATAGGTTATAGACCATATATAGTTAGGAATTCACATTTACAAAACCTTATTTTACTCACACAAAACTATTGAAATTCCATATATAGTTAGTTGCACTAACTATATATCGCGCACCCGCAATCCACTGTTGATGATGTCACATATTACATCATTCATGACATGGTCAGTGACATCACTGATGACATCACTGATGACATCTCAAATGACATCACTGATGACATCACTGATGACAACATCCAGTGACTGTATGTTTCTGTAAAGTTAAAATATGTCTTACATATTGAAGAATGAGTGGATGTATAAGTGTCTGGATGAAGGATTTAGTAGGTGCATGACTGACTGTATGAGTGAGTGATTAAATGTGTCTCACTGAGTGCATGGGTTAGTGACTAAACTGTCTTAATTTGTGCATCATTATGTCTGTTGTGGATTGCGGGTGCGCGATATATAGTTAGTGCAACTAACTATATATGGAATTTCAATGGTTTTGTGTGAGTAAAATAAGGTTTTGTAAATGCGAGTTCCTAACTATATATGGTCTATAATCTATGGTTTTTTCAGTGAATATATATATATATGCATTCACTGAAAAAACCATAGGTTTCACACCAGTTATAGTTAGGAATTAGCATTTAAAAAAACTATTAAATTCACTGAAAAAACCATAGGTTTCACACCAGTTATAGTTAGGTGGAAATTTTACTCGCATAAAACCGTTGAAATTCCCACGTTATAGTTAGTTGGACTCACTATAACTTGCGCGTGCAATGCACTACTGATGATGTCACATATTACATCACTCATGACATGGTCAGTGACATCACTCATGACATCACTGATGACATCTCAAATGACATCACTGATGCCATCATCCAGTGAATGTGTATTTTTCTGAAAAATAAATATTTTTTATATATGTATATCTAAATGTTTATGGAAGAATAAATGGGTAAATAAATGTCTAAATGGATGTTTTTTTGTGTAAAATTGATTGGTTAACTGACTTATTAAATGTATCTTAGTGAATACATATATTAGCGAGTAATGTTTAAATATTTAAATATCTGTATCTGTGTCTCACTTTGTGTATAAGTGGCTGCATGGGTTGGTGAGTAGCTACATGAGTGTGTATATGGGTTATTAGTTGTTTTTTTGAGTATCAGTATCAGTGTCTGTATGGTTCGGTGGGGGATATTACTTAGAGCACAGATGCATGAATGAGTGACTCACTATTTGTATGTATTTTGAAGACAGCATGTGTGCAAGACTATGGGTTGATGATTGTGTGTATGGGTGGGTTAGTGAGTATGTGTTTTTATAATTGATTGTTTAAGAGAGTAAATATGTTTCCGTTTCTGTAAAAATATGTGTAGTGGTGTGTATATAGCAGTATAATCAAGTAAATGGTTTTTTGATAGTTTATTTGCATGTGTGAATTTGTGTGTGAGTAACTATATGGATGAGTATTAGTGTGTAACTGGATGTATAGGTGTATGAGTACATATGATGAGTAAGAACATGCATGAGTGACTATATAGAACTGTTGGTGAATGAGTGGATGTGTATGTAGATGTTGGAATTACCTAATAAGTTGTTGTAATTGGTATTGGTTTCTCCTTTTTTAAGAAAATGTTAGTTTCTATTTTTGAATGTGTGTGTCAAAGGTTATTTTATGCTGATAGGCGGTCTGCCACTTTGTCACAAGGATTTTGTCATCAGTGATGTCATTTGAGATGTCATCAGTGATGCCATGAGTGATGTCACTGACCATGTCATGAGTGATGTAATATGTGACGTCATCAGCAGTGCATTGCACGTGCAAGTTATAGTATATATATATATATATATATATATATATATATATTCACTGAAAAAACCATAGGTTTCACACCAGTTATAGTTAGGAATTAGCATTTAAAAAATCTATTAAATTCACTGACAAAACCAGTTATAGTTAGCTGGAAATTTTACTGATATAAAACCAATGAAATTCCACGTTATAGTTAGTTGGACTCACTATAACTTGCGCGTGCAATGCACTGCTGATGACGTCACATATTACATCACTCATGACATGGTCAGTGACATCACTCATGACATCACTGATGACACCATCCAGTGAATATGTGTCTTTCTGAAAAATAAATATTAGTGAGTAATGTTTAAATATTTAAATATATATATTATTGTTTCACTTTGTGTATAAGTGGCTACATGTGTTGGTAAGTAGCTACATGCGTATGTATATGGGTTATTAGATGTTTCTCTTAGTATCAGTATGAGTGTCTATATGGTTTGGTGGGGGTATTACTTAGCACATAGATGCATGAGTGACTGACTCGCTGTTTGTATGTGTTTTGAAGACAGCATATGTGCAGGACTGTATGGATGGATGAGTGTGTATATGTGTTTGTTAGTGAGTGAATGACTGTCTCACTAGTGTCTTTATCAGTAACTACATATGTTTTAATCTAGTATATGTGAATATTGATGTATATAAGTGAGTATATGTGAGAGTAAGAGATTGTAAGAGTTCCTGTTTAAATAAGTATGTGTTTCTATAAGTGATTGTTTAAGAGAATAAATATGTGTAATTTTCAATACAAGTAAGGTGGAAGTGTGTGTATAACTCTATATTCAAATAAATGGATGTTCAATAGTTTATTTGCACGTGTGAGTATGTGTGTGAGTAACTTTTGGATGACTGTCGGTGTGTAACAGGATGTATAGGTGTATCACTTCATATGATGAGTGAGTATATGTATGAGTGACTATATAGAACTGTTGGTGAATGACTGGATGTGCATATAGATGGTGGAATTACTGAATTGCTTGTTGTAACTGATATGGGTATCTCCATTTTTTTTTAAATTTCAGTTTCTATTTTTGAATATGTGTTTCAAGGGTTACATTACAGTGAAAGGAGGTCTGTCACTATGTCACAAGGATGGTGTCATCAGTGATGTCATGAGTGATGTCACTGACCATGTCATGAGTGATGTAATATGTGACGTCATCAGCAGTGCATTGCACGCGCAAGTTATAGTGAGTCCAACTAACTATAACGTGGAATTTCATTGGTTTTATATCAGTAAAATTTCCAGCTAACTATAACTGGTTTTGTCAGTGAATTTAATAGGTTTTTTAAATGCTAATTCCTAACTATAACTGGTGTGAAACCTATGGTTTTTTCAGTGAATTTCAAAGGTTTTTTAAATGCTAATTCCTAACTATAACTGGTGTGAAACCTGTGGTTTTTTCAGTGAATTTCAAAGGTTTTTTTAATGCTAATTCCTAACTATATAAGACCTGAAAGCCCACCAGGAATCTCCAGTATGCGCCAGGGGACTGCATTGCAGAGAGGTGTAATGAAGCCACAACCCTTTTTACACCTCTCTGCAACGCAGCCCCCGTGCATGTTTGAAGAGGGGAAACTAATTCCCCTTGCATACTGGGGGCCCCTGGGGGCCAATTAGCCCACCTGGAACCTCCAGTATGCGCCTGGGGCTGCATTGCAGAGGTGTAATGAGACTATGCCCCTTGTTACACCTCTCTGCAACGCAGCCCACTGCCGCGTTTGCAGAGGGGGAACTAATTCCCCTTGCATACTGGGGGTCCCTGGGGTCAACTAGTCCACCAGGAGCCTCCAGTATGCGCGAGGGAGCTGCATTGCAGAGAAGTGTAATGAGGCCACACCCTTGTTACACCTCTCTGCAATGCAGGCCACTGGCGCCTTTGCAGAGGGGGGACTAATTCCCCTTGCATACTGGGGGTCCCTGGATCATATCTGCCCAAACACCGATATTCCGAACGATTGTAAATGACTTTTCTTGAGAAACATTTGGATTTGGATTATCATGTCCTATACTTTGGAATTTTTGAAAGACTGACTTTGAGGATGCTATAAATTACTCAAGTCTGCCCGAATTGTGTGGGTAAAATTGATACCTAGTCACTTTTAATAAGAATATACTTATGTCTCGTCTAACATTTGGAAGAAATATCTAGTTATATGACAACGGGATACCGACATAACTTGAAGGAAATAAGAACGCCCTGAAGAAGTTCTGTTGTACAGAACGAAACGTTTCGGCTGGCTGTGGTACATAAACTTAAGGAAAATAAAAGCATTTGAATATACACCAAGATTCAGCGCTTCAATAAGTACTCTAAGTGATATGATTTGATTGGACTCATTGTGAAAGTGGTGCTGTGCCAAACTTTGGAATATTCTCCACTACTCTCTACTACTTACTCTCTCCCACTCTCTACTACTCACTCTCTACTGCTCTCTACTACTCACTCTACTACTTACTCTCTACTACTCTCTACTACTCAGTCTCTACTACTCACTCTCTACTACTCTCTACTACTCACTCTACTATTCACTCTACTACTCTCTACTACTCACTCTGCTACTCTCTCTACTGCTCTCTACTACTCTCTACTACTCACTCTCTACTCTCTATTACTCACTCTCTACTCTCTACCTCTCTACCTCTCTACCTCTACACCTCTACCTCTCTACCTCTCTCTACACGCACACATATAGACATATATGCATATATATATGTGCATATGCATTTATATATATGTATGTGTATATATAAAAAAAACTAAACATTTTTTTTTCTAATCAGCTACTTTTAAAACTGTCATTCTTTTTCCCCATGGTACACTCCCCGGTACGCGCACCGGTGCGCGTACCGGGCGCTCACCCCGCGAAAATCAAAAAAATGTTTTATTTTTTTTTTGCCCCGTGGGGCCCTTTTATGGCCCCCACATCAAACCTAGGGGGTCAAGGGGGGGGTCTACTCTGCCCCCTTATGGTCATTTCCCCCTTTGTTTTGGCCACCTCTTATGTCTCGATCCTACCGAGACACAAGATGGCGGCCGCTCCGGACTGTTTAGAATGTTTACAGACACCCCAGAGCCAATCAGCTTTCTCCGCGCAAGTCGCGTGACGCGCCCGGTGCGCGTACCGGTGCGCTTACCGGAGCGCTGCTATAGATATATATATTTTTTTGAACCTTAATTACTCAAAATCCACTGGAGCACATATCTTGAGACATAGCAAAGTAGGTAATATATATATATATATATATATATATATATATATATATATATATATATATATATATATATATATATATATATATATATATATATATATATATATATATATATATATATATATATATATATATATATATATATATATATATATATGTATATATATATACTGCCGGTCGCCAGTAGGTATATATAGTTAGGATTTTTTCTCTATGGAACTTTCGAAAATTCTATGTCTAATAACTTTGGCGTTTGTGGACGGAATCGGCTTTTCAGGACCATGGCACATTTTGTTTCTGAGCAGCCCCTAAAAATTTGGGGGGGTTTCGTCAAGGGGGGGCCAAGAAAAAAGGAGGGTCCCAAAACCCGTTTTTAACATTGAGTTTTCCATAGGGCGTTTGGCCTCACTTTTAGCTCGAACGGCTGAATGAATTTGCACGAAACTTGGCAAAATTGTAGGGACTGTTAGCCCGATGTGCCTTTGCTGGGTCTCAATATATGTGTTCCAGTGGATTTTGAGAAATTAACGTTTTAAAAAACAGATATATCTGTGACAGCGTCCCGGATAGCGTTCCGGTTCGCGAACTTTTCGCGTAACGGAACTTTGCATAGCGAAGCTGATTGGCTCTCCGGTGTCTGTCAACATTCTAAACAGTCCGGAGTGGCCGCCATCTTGTTTCTCGGTAGGATCGAGAGACAAGAGGAGGAGAAAAACGAAGGGGGAATTTAATGAAAGGGGGCAAGGTAGACCCTTCTTGACCCCCTAGGAATGATGTTGGGGTTATTAAAGGGTCCCGTGGGGCAAATAAAAAAATATTGATTTTTTGCGGTAGAAGCGCTTTCCGGTTCGCGAACCGGGTAGTGAACCGGGACGCGAAACGGGAATTCGCTATTTTGTGTTTCGATTTAATTAAATTACAAGATGGAGGAAAAACAATGTGAGAAATGGGTATAAGGGGGTACGGGAGACGTATTCTGACCCCTTATGTTTTCTGAGGGTGACTGAGGATGCTCATATATGTTGATACTTGTCTTCCAGCGGCTGCGCGTGAGCGTTTTTTTTCTTTTTTTTGCTGCGTGACGTCTGTTAACGTTCGATTCGAAGGAAATCAGGAAGTGTTGACCGCCATTTTGACACTGCGAGTAAATATATTGTTAAAAATAATTTTTATAAATTAATCCGTATTGATAAACATTGTCTGCGCCATCTTGCTTTTTTTCCAATGGCACAATTTTGTCGTGCACATCAGCCATTTTAGATGCCTTGACCAGACCCACTCTCTGCACGCCGCCGATCGTGACGTCTGTTAACGTTCGATTCGAAGGAAATCAGGAAGTGTTGACCGCCATTTTGACACTGCGAGTAAATATATTGTTAAAAATAATTGTTATAAATTAATTCGTATTGATAAACATTGTCTGCGCCATCTTGCTTTTTTTCAATGCCACACTTTTGTCGTGCACAGCAGCCATTTTAGATGCCTTGACCAGACCCACTCTCTGCACGCTGCCGATCCTCAGCATGGCTCCCCACCCTCGCAAGCATCTCCCCCACGCACTGGTCACCCCCGCTCTCTGTCTTATGCATAGGCCATAAACCTCCCCCCATCTGCGCTGCACATTCATGAGAATCACACCCTGTGCCCGCCCGACACCACCCTTTCACCCTATTCACTACCGCACCCTCTGACATTCCTCTTCCTTTGTGTCTGATTGTGCAGGCCGGTCCCAGGCTATCACCTAGCCCTGCGGATGTAGTTTATGGCCTCAACTGTAAAGAATCACCCCTCTTCAAAGGAGTTACAGTAGATCAAGGCCCCCACCCGATGAGATCCGTTCCACCACACGCGTTCCTACTATCTGATATGCATCCTGTATTGTGATTGGGGAGGGGATTCTCACTGTGAGGGTGTGTGGGACCGAGCCTGAAGCGGAAGATTCCAGGGGTGCCTTCACAATTATATGTCACATTAAAAATATATAGCACTCCAACAAAGTAGAAGGATTATAACACTTTAATAACTTTATAAAGTTACTAAATATATACAACGCAACAAAAACAGTAAACACGTAAAAAAAAATATTTTAAAACAGAAGCAACAATGGTCAGTAGCGGTCTGTTGTGCGAATAGTCCCAAGGCAGCACAACGTGCTGAGTTCTGGACGGCACCCAGGTGATGTCACCTGGGTGCCGCACTGGTTTTGGTATCCTACAATGCTGCTCAGAAAAACGGCGTGGGGCGCCCCGGGGGGGGGGGTGGGAGGCGGCGTGAACGGGCCTCCCCAGGTGGAGGCTCGTCTGCTGTAGTGGGGCGCCCCTATAGCGTTTCACTTGCCATTCAGCGGTTTTCCGCCCGCTTTTGCTGCACTGTGCCTCGTCAGTAGCGGTCTGTTGTGCGAATAGTCCCAAGGCAGCAGAATGCGCTGAGATCTGGACGGCACCCAGGTGATGTCCAGTAAGTTGCCACACTGGTTTTGGCATCCTACAATGCTGCTCCGAAAAATGGCGTGGGGCGCCCCGGTGGGGGGGGGGGGGAGGCGGCGTGAACGGGCCTCCCCAGGTGGAGGCTCATCTGTTGTAGTGGGGCGCCCCTTTACCGTTTCAGTTGCCATTCCGCTCGCTTTTGATACACTGTGCCTCATCCGCCATTCAGCTGTTTACCGCCCGCTCTTGCGGCTACAGCGTCTCGCTCACCATGTTGTTGAGTTGCGCCCACTCTTGCGGTGCAGCGATAGGCGGCTGCCACAGGACTCTTAAAATGGCGGCCGGCTCTTCGGATTTGGGCCTGGTCCACTAAAATGGCCATGGGACACCTTGGAACTCGGACGCTTGTCTGCTAGGGCTTAGGCCCCATTCTCGAAAGCGTCCCCTCAGCCTTGAAGGTTCTCCAAAAGTCTTGGGGGCCCCCGACTCCAACAGGCTTCCGGTGGGGAGCGGCTGCCATGATTGTTTGCGGAATGGCCACGACGGAGCTACGAGATGGTGGTGCTCTCATGCTGACGCCAGCTTCAGTCTGAAACATCCAGAAACACTGTAGTCTATCAATTCGATGAGTTCCGGTGGAGCCCCAACGTGACCCGGTAGGGAAGAACTTGCCCTCCCCTTTTTTGAGTGATGGTTCTTGTTGCCTGTCCCCTCTGTTGTCATCTGACGGAACCTTTTTTGATTGCCGAGTGAGAAAAAAAAAGGTGGGTCTTTCATCGTTTGGGAAAAAAAAATGTTTTAATCCAATGAAAAGTGTTATTTTTAGGTCATATGATCAAGCCTTCCATCATTAGGAAACCAAAAGTAAAATGAACCAATGAAAAGTTTTATAAACAAGTCACATGACCTGTTATGCGGCTTTGGGCTATAAAAAGCGTACAAAATCCGTTGGCCCATGAGGCGGCGTCAGTAGCGGACCGATGTGCGAATAGGCCGAAGGCAGCACAACGCGCCGAGATCCGGATGGCACCGAGATCCGGATGGCACCGAGGTGGTGTCCAGCAAGTTGCACTGGTGTGGCCATCCTACAATGCTGCGCCGAAAGACGGCGTGGGGTGCCCGGGGGGAGGCGGCGCGAACGGCCCTCTTCCGCCTCCCCAGGTGGAGGCACCTCATTTGCAGTGCGGCGCCCCTTAGCGTTTCACACGCCGTCCAGCAGAGTTGGGTCCGCACTTGCTGCTACAGTAGGCCGAAGGCAGCAGAACTCGCCGAGATCTGGATGGCACCGAGGTGGTGTCCAGCAAGTTGCCGCATTGGTGTGGCCATCCTACAATGCTGCGCCGAAAGACGGCGTGGGGTGCCCGGGGGGGGGGGGGGGAGGCGGCGTAAATGGACCTCTTCCGCCTCCCCAGGTGAAGGCATTTCATCTGCAGTGGGGCGCCTCTTAGCGTTTCACTTGTCTTTCAGCAGAGTTCTGCCCGCTCTTGCGGCACAGTGCCTCACCCTCCATCCAGCTGAGTTCCGCCCGCTCTTGCGGTACAGCGACTCGCCCGCCATCCAGCTGAGTTCCGCCCGCTCTTGCGGTACAGTGACTCACCCGCCATCTAGCTGAATTGCGGCTACTCTTGTGGTGCAGCGATAGGCGGCTGTAACAGGACTCTCAAAATGGCGGCCTGTTCTTTGGATTTGGGCCTGGTCCACTAAAATGGCCCTGGGACACCTTGGAACTCGGACGCTTGCCTGCTAGGGCATGGGCCCCATTCACATAAGCGACCCCTCTTTTGACTGATTGTTCTTGTTGCCTATCTCTTCTGTTGTCATTTTACGGAACCTTTTTGGACTGCCGAAAGGGGTTCTGGTCCGACCGCTGGTTGGTGGAGACATTTTGATTTGGTGGATAATCCCCGACCTGCCAGTACATCCACCAATGAAGTGGCAGTGACAGAATCAGAGGCAAGGGAAACGGTTCTAAATCTTCAGAAGAACTTTGGACAAATGAAAATGACATGTTTAACTTGCGGCAAATTAATTTCATGTGGAGAGAGGAGTGTTATTCTAATCAATAGAGCTTATGAACATCATCATAGTCGCTGGTTGGTGGAGACATTTTGACTATATCCTGGACCTGCCCGGCCTCGCCCAAAATGGTGCCGGTATAAATGGGACTCATAACTCCTTGTTGTGTACTGGTTGCCCAACCTTGATATCACGAGATACGTATGCAGTTTTGAAGCACATGGCGGGCGGGGACGAGTACTGATTGAACATTTGGACATCCCTATTGATATTAAGTTCTGATGTGTTATTGATTACTGTACTATTGAAAGTTCGATTTAACGTCACTCATGGTACTTGCCCGCAAATGTATATCTAGATAATTTTATTGTAACTGGCCCTGTCGTACTTTAATTATAAAATGTACGTCCACCGATTCCGCAAATGTAAGACACCTTAGTTCTTGCAACCTAATGGGTCGCCCGTTACGTTGTTCTACAGTGTAAATGTCCCCTCATCATATACGACTCCAGTTTGCTCCGTGGCCGGCCCACGTGGTTATAGGCCCGTATTTGTATACTGACATTTTCACAATAAAGGTTTTTAAAACAAAACATGGTAGTAGTACTTACATTGGTAAAGTTTTGAATAATAGCCACTGTTTTCGAATCAGTAAAAGGCAAGGGAAATAAAGCAGTCCAATTACATGATGGTTAAAAGGTATAATACGCAGGAACGCAGTAAAGATAAATGGTCAAGGGCTGTTGTGTTTGCTACTCCTGCAACATAAAGTGATCGATAAGAATCTGATATCCTCTTTTGCTCAACGGCTCCCTCATGGGACGAAGAAACGCCCTTTTTCTCGAAAAAGGAATATATTTTACTTGCAGGACAGTTGTAAATTTTCCGGGAAAATACATTAGCCTGGAACATTATAACATATATGTTTAAGAAAAAAAAATGTTCGAAAGCAATGTAAAGCGTTATTTTTAGGTCATATGACCAAGCCTTTCATCATTAGACTAACAAAAGTAAAATGAACCAATGAAAAGTTTTATTAACAAGTCACATGACCTGTTATGCTTACGTTACGCGCTGCACGCCGCGCTCTGGATTGCTTCCGGGAAGCTGTGCCTCGCGCACCGGAGTACTTCCGGGTGCGCTAACGCGGGCGTCATATGACGCATTACGCGACAACGCAGGTCCAGAATATAGTCAAATTTCTCCACCAACCAGCAGTCGGAACACAACCCCTTTCAGTAGTCAAAAAAGTTCTGTTAAATGACAACAGAAGGGACAGGCAACAAGAACCTTCAGTCAAAGAGGGGAGGGCAAGTTCTTCTCTACCTGTTCGCGTTGGGGCTCCACCGGAACTGATCGAATTTGGGCGGGGTGCGTGGCGGAGCCGAGCTGTCTTGCAGCCATCATGGCGTCGAGCTCAGTTCATCTCACTAGTTTCGTATTTCTCATGAGGGGTTGTTCCTAATGTTTCTATTTTAGCGAGGTCAAAAAGAGATCACATTAGTGGCCTACTGATTTTGCTCAATTCCTTTTCTTTTTTAAACGATTTTTCACTATCTGCAAAGACTAAACAGAGTATTGCGACTCTGTGCTTGTTTGTAAATAGAGAATGAACCAAAGAGAACCAATTCTAAAACAGTAAATGCTTGAATAACAATCAATCAAATGGCGAGAGAAGCAGGCATGACGGATTACAACGGGGCAAAGACCTGCGTTACCTACCCTTCACTATCTGCAAAGTGAGAATACTCTTAAAAGAAAAAAGGGGGGGGGCAGCGTTCAAAGCACATCAGCGTGCATAGACACGAAAATGTTTTTACCTACCACGTACTTGACATTTTACAGCTTTTCATATTTGCTATTAAAAAACCATTGAAATTCACTGAAAAAACCATAGGTTATAGACCATATATAGTTAGGAATTAGCATTTACAAAACCTTAATTTACTCGCACAAAACCATAGAAATTCGCATATATAGTTAGTTGCAATAACTATATATCGCGGACCCGCAATCCACTGCTGATGATGTCACATATTACATCATTCATGACATGGTCAGTGACATCACTGATGACATCACTGATGACATCATTGATGACATCTCAAATGACATCACTGATGACATCATTCATGTGATAATACGATGAACCTCTTCAGACTCTAATATAACCTTAGATACACTGAGTGTAAACAGACACTTACAGACTGTCAGTCATCCATGGAGTTACTCAAACACCTAGTCAGTCATGCAAAGAATCAATCACACCTCCATTTCCTCAGCTATACAGTTATATACATCTTACTTATTCAAACATATTCGAACACATATTTACTCTCCTATACAATCACTGATACAAGTTCACAATGATCCATACAGCCACTCACACATTCACTGGCTCTTATGCACAGTAATTTATATATGTCAACTCTCACATGTACTGTGTTTTACATATGTACTTACTTTGACATGTAGCACTGAGATATCCATTCACTCACCAATACACTCATGCACACAGTCAACCGCCCATACAGTTGTTTCCACATGCACTTGTGAACTCATACATCTAGTGAATCAACTGCTCACACATCTATGCACAGAGTCATACACCTCCCAGCCACCCACACACACACTCAGTCTCCCATACAAATACTTGGGCAACCA